>NW_027362941.1:3145381-3177881 GCF_046119375.1 Phyllobates terribilis | reverse complement strand
GATTTGTCAATTTTATAATGTAGTGTTATACGCCAGTTGTGTAGGACAACCTGACAAACACTACGTCAGCTGTGTAGTGTTCATCAGGTTGTCATACGTCAGAAATGAATTCAATAGTCCATGGAAGTATGGTACCTTTGAAGTAGTCTTTCATGCAGAGGCCAGGTTTGTCGGGGCAGCTGTCACATTGGTAAATGGTGTCCTTGCGTACTCCCCTTCGGTAACACACTCGGCACTTCTTTTGTGACATACCTTTTTTTCCTGCTGTGAGGGATCTGCCCCGGGATATGCTGGCCCGGTACAATTCGAGGTCCTTCAGTTCCAGAAGTAGTGGGGCCCGCTCCGCCACCACTGCCAAATATCAGGGCCTTGATAACTGTCTCCTGAAAGTGAAGATACGACGCAGAAGTCTGGCCTGCACATTTTGACAGAGGGAAAGCGTTGTGCATCTGAACAATGTGCACGGCCAGCTTCTTATACCATACCTTGGCTTTTCTCAAAGCACTGTACGGCTGGAGGACTTGATCGGAGAGATCAACTCCCCCCATGTACTTGTTGTACCCCACTACACAGTCTGGTTTGGCGACCTGTGTAGTGGAACCTCTTACAGTGCTGAGGGTGCTGCCATCACCATGTATGGTGGTCATGAGAAGGACATCCCTCTTGTCCTTGTACTTGACCACCAACAGGTGGTCGATACATTGGGCTCTGCTCTCACCCCTTCTGAGCAGCTGCCCATTTAGTGTCTTTGGGAGGCCTTTCTGATTTTTGCGGACAGTACTGCAAGCTGTGGTATGTCGCGCAGAGAGGGACTTGAAGAGCGGGATACTTGTATAAAAGTTATCCACTTACAGGTGATAACCTTAATCCAGCAGTGGGTGCACCAAGTCCCACACAATTTTCCCACTCACTCCCAGAACAGGGGGGGCATTCAGGGGGTCAATCCGGGAGTCCTTCCCTTTATAAACTCTAAACTTGTGAGTGTACCCTGAAGTACTCTCACAAAGTTTATACAGCTTGATCCCGTACCTGAACCTTTTACTGGGCAGGTACTGCCGGAACCCAAGCCGCCCCTTAAAAGAAATTAAGACTCATCCACGCAGATGTCCCTTCGGGGCACGTACACTTAACCAAACTTGTTGTTGAAGTGCTCGATGACCGGCCGAACTTTGAAAAGACGATCAAAGTTCGGGTCATCGCGTGCAGGACACCTTGCATTATCTTGGTAATGCAAGAACTTGCGGATTGTCTCAAACCGTGTCCGGGTCATGACCATTCGGAACACTGGAGTGTTATACAAAACGTCAACACTCCAGTATTGCCGAACCTCTGTTTTTTTTCAGGATCCCCATATGAAGGACCAGGCCCCAAAACTTCATCACTTCTTCTGCATCTACAGGAGACCAGTTAGAAAATGATGAAGAGGGGTTTTGTTCCAAAAATTGATGAGCATACAAATTAGTTTGGCCCACCATGAGATTTATAAAATCCTCAGAGAAAAAGACTTTGAAAAAGTCTATTTCTGTGAGGCCAGTGGTGTCAAACTTGATTCCTGATTCCGCCACGAAATCAGGAATCAGTGACTCAAAATTTTCGGGGAGCGAGGTCCATATGGGGTCAGTAGTGGGGGGCTCTGGAACATCTTCTTTCCTGCGACTACTGCGTGGCGGTCCAGCAGCACCTGAGGAGGAAGAGGAGAACGATGAGGGGTCGGAAAAGTAAAGAAATGTGGGATCCTTGCCCTCGCTGTCCGTCTCAGTGTCGGAGGCACCAATAGTGTATGCCTCCTCCGCTGAATAGCGAGTTTGGGATGAGCCGGACATTTTTTTTTTCTCGTGTATGTGGTGCTTGTGTGTCAGTACTTTATTTAGAGTGTGTGTGTGTCAGCGTGCTTGGTGTGAACTTTTTTTTTCTGAAAAAAAAGAGAAAAAAAGTAACTACCGTAGGTGGTGCAAACAGCGAGCACGAGTGCGGATCGGTGAACTATGTCACCAATCAACTCTCGGCAGCTGCTTGCTGTGTGCGCGGATGTGGTGCAAAGGTGGGGGGGGGGAATTGACAGGGACAAGAAAAAGTCCTGAAAAGCAGCGAGCACGAACGTTGATCAGTGACGTAGACACTGCTCAGCGCTCGGCCTCTGCAGGACGCACGAAAAAAAAAAAAACTGGGGGGAGGAGGATTGGGGGTAAAAGGAGGCGGCGGGGGAGGGGGGTGGATGAGGGGAGAACAGAGATGGACTTACCAAAGTCTTCTCTGTTCTTCTTTCAGCAGGATCAGCAGCAGTTTCTGGAAGAGGCTCTGGAGCAGGATCCGCAGCAGCAGGATAAGGAGCTGGAGACCCAGTTCCCTGAAGACAGCAGCAGGACGCCGGAGCAGGAGATCCAGGACCCTGGAGACAGCAGCAGGATGCCGGAGCAGCAGCAGCAACTGGAGCAGGTAGGAGAAAGGTCTTGTAGTGTAACAGAAGATTCTGTGGCACTACAAGGCCCAGCACAGCGCAGATCAGACGTGACCGCTCTGTAGAAATCCTCACCAAGTGTGAGGATCTGCAGGGCGGTCACAGGGGTTGACAGGCAGGTCACAGGCCGGTCACCTCCCGGTCAGGTACTCTGATTGGTGCGATCGATAATGACATCAATCGCACCAATCAGAGATGGCTGGGGCCTGGGCTCGCACCACAAGGGGTCACAGGGAGGTGACAGGCAGGTCACAAGCCGGTCACCGCCCTGTGACCGCCCTGTCACCTGTGTTCAGGTACTCTGATTGGAGCTATCGATGTCATCATCGATCGCTCCAATCAGAGCTGGCTGGGGCTTCTATGACATCACAGGGGGTCATGGGGAGGTGGCAGGCAGGTCACAAGCCGATCACCGCCCTGTTACCGCGCGGTCCCGCTGTGATCGGTGCGATCGATTTGATTGGTAATCGCACCGATGCTAGCAGTTTGGGGAGAGGGCTGGGGTTACTAGGCAACAGCCTCGGAACGGTGCTCTTAGGAGCAGCGATCCTAGGCTGCACATCACCGTTTCTGGCAATCTGATTGCCGGAAACGGTGAGAGATGCTGTGATTGGTTGTTCAGAATTGAACAGCCAATCACAGCGATCGTGGGTGTGAAGGGGCGGCGACACCCCCCGAGATGCCGGCGCCATCTACCCTAAGGTAAGATGGCACTGGAATTTTAATGCTATCACCGCGACTTCGGTCGCTGTGCCACATTAAAGATAGGGCGTATTAATACGTATCTGGTCCATAAGGCCCAGGGCACAGATACGTACTAATACGCCCGATGTCGTAAAGGGGTTAAAGATTGTTCTGTATTTTCATGACTTTGAAAATTGTACATTCAAACTGAAGGCATCAAAACTATGAATTAACACATGTAGAATTATATAGTTAACAAAAAATTGTGAAACAACTGAAAATGTGTTCTATTCTAGGTTCTTCAAAGTAGCCACCTTTTGCTTTGATGACTGCTTTGCACACTCTTTGCATTCTCTTGATGAGCTTCAAGAGGTAGTCACCGGAAATGGTCTTCCAACAATCTTGAAGGCGTTCCCAGAGATGCTTAGCATTTGTTGGGCCTTTTTCCTTCGCTCTGCGGTCTAGCTCACCCCAAACCATCTCGATTGGGTTCAGGTCTGGTGACTGTGGAGGCTAGGTCATATGGCGTATCACCCCATCACTCTCCTTCTTGGTCAAATAGCCCTTACACAGCCTGGAACTGTGTTTGGGGTCATTGTCCTGTTGAAAAATAAATGACGGTCCAACTAAACGCAAACCGGATGGAATAGCATGCCGCTGCAAGATGCTGTGGTAGCCATGCTGGTTCAGTATGCCTTCAATTTTGAATAAATCCCCAACAGTGTCACCAGCAAAGCACCCCCACACCATCACACCACCTCCATGCTTCACAGTGGGAACCAGGCATGTAGAGTCCATCCGTTCACCTTTTCTGCATCGCACAAACACGGTGGTTTGAATCAAAGATCTCAAATTTGGACTCATCAGACCAAAGCACAGATTTCCACTGGTCTAATGTCCATTCCTTGTGTTCTTTAGCCCAAACAAGTCTCTTCTGCTTGTCACCTGTCCTTAGCAGTGGTTTCCTAGCAGCTATTTTACCATGAAGACCTGCTGCACAAAGTCTCCTCTTAACAGTTGTTGAAGAGATGTGTCTGCTGCTAGAATTCTGTGTGGCATTGACCTGGTCTCTAATCTGAGCTGCTGTTAACCTGCGATTTCTGAGGCTGGTGACTCTGATAAACTTATCCTCAGAAGCAGAGGTGACTCTTGGTCTTCCTTTCCTGGGGCGGTCCTCATGTGAGCAAGTCCTGGGGCGGTCCTCATGTGAGCAAGTTTCTTTGTAGCGCTTGATGGTTTTTGCAACTGCACTTGGGGACACTTAAAAAGTTTGCTCAATTTTTCGGACTGACTGACCTTCATTTCTTAAAGTAATGATGGCCACTCGATTTTCTTTACTTAGCTGCTTTTTTCTTGCCATAATACAAATTCTAACAGTCTATTCAGTAGGACTATCAGCTGTGTGTCCACCAGACTTCTGCACAACACAACTGATGGTCCCAACCCTATTTATAAGGCAAGAAATCCCACTTATTAAACCTGACAGGGCACACCTGTGAAGTGAAAACCATTTCCGGTGACTACCTCTTGAAGCTCATCAAGAGAATGCCAAGAGTGTGCAAAGCAGTCATCAAAGCAAAAGGTGGCTACTTTGAAGAACCTAGAATATAAGACATATTTTCAGTTGTTTCACACTTTTTTGTTAAGTATATAATTCCACATGTGTTAATTCATGGTTTTGATGCAGTGTGAATGTACAATTTTCATAGTAATGAAAATACAGAAAAATCTTTAAATGAGAAGGTGTGTCCAAACTTTTGGCCTGTACTGTGTGTGTGTGTGTGTGTGTGTGTGTATATATATATATATATATATATATATATATATATATATATATATATATATATATATATATATATATATATATATATATATATATATATATATATATATATATATATATATATATATATATATATATATATATATATATATATATATAATATTAATATAATATTAATATATATATATATAATATTAATATATATATATATATAATATTAATATATATATATATAATATTAATATATATATATATATATATAATATTAATATTTTTATTTTATTATTTTTTTTTTTTTTGTCAAGTTTTACTTTTGCACAGGGTAACTTATTAATATTGAGCCGTGTAAGGGCTTCTTTTTTGTGTAATGTGCTGTAGTTTTTAATTGGTACTGCTTTGGGATAATTACGATTTATTTATTTAAGTCTGACCTGGAAATTTGCAGGCGATCCCCTAGGTTCCGATAGTCAATTGCAGATGCGCTCACTGGCCAATGGTCAAATTTAATGCAGCTGTTTAATAACTTATACCCATTATAATCACTTTGGGGACTAGTATACCATCATAGTCTCCAATATGACCCTATAATCTATGACTCTTTGCACATGATATGTTAAGTTATAACCTGACTTATAATTTTTAAGGGACAATAGTCATTCGTGAGTGCATCTGCATTTCGCCCTATCAGGATCTAGTGGATCACAGTCGTAATAGCTACCAGAATTTTTACGATTGTGATCCAATATACTTCTGCATCAGAATGTATGTGATTTGCAAATTAGCAAACTATTTGTTCTTAATAAAAGTTATATTTTATACATATTTCTTTTCCACCCCTCTCCACTTTCCTTGAGTTCCTAAAACTTTATACATGTAGTCTTCAGCATTCTAATGGCTTATTCTTTTGTAAGAATACTGGTGCTTTGTTGCGCCAAGCAATTCCCCTAGTTCTACAATTTGTCTTTTTTCTTGGTATTTAGCACAGTTTTGGTGGTGTCGGTCTTTATATTGTTCTTCAAAAGGTTTAATCGTTGCATGTTCCGTAATCCCCGTCTTTCACTCCCTTCCTAAAATTTACAAATCACAATTTCCCTCTTCATTATATCCGATTGTGCCGGGTATAGGAAATTTAAGAGAGCGACTTAGCTCTTGGCTAGACATATACTTACAACGTCTAGTGAAAAGTATTCTAAGCTATTTACGCAATACCAAGCATGTCATTGCCTCACTAGATAATAGTAAATGGCCAGATCAAAGTATGTGACCAACATGTTACGTAATTGTTGTATACCCCAGTATCCCACATCACCTAGCATTGAAATCTTTGGCATATTTTCTACAACATTTTAGTAACTACACTTCAGCTATTAAAGAATTCCTCCTTATGACGAGAGAATTTTTGCTATCGCTCGGCTACTTTTCATTTAATGGCATTTTCTATTTATAGAAGCTGCTATTTTTAGCCTAGGAAGGTGCCATTAGGCAAACATGGTTCCTGGCTATTACTAACAGCTCACAACTGTTTCGTTAGTCGCTACGGACCCCCGATCAGCACACAGCAGCGCTTTGGGCACAGCACATTTTTGTTGCGTCCAAAACGCGGTGTTCTAGTGCCGCACTTTTGTTGTCGGTACATGTGAATCCACCGCATATAATGACCCTTCAATCGGTCAAAATCTGCAGTGGAGACTAGCGTGTCCGCTACAGAAATTGACATGCTGCAGTGAGTTTGGGTACGTGGCCACTGTAAGGAGCCGCCACAGGTTTGACGCTGTGTGTTTATACAACGTCAAACCCGCAGCGTCCAGATATTACAGCATAGTGGATGGGATCTCTAGAAATCCCATGTTACCTATGTGTGCATCAGACTGCGAATCACCCGTGGACACTGACATGCAGCGCGTCTTTCAGGACCGCAGCATGTCAAATTCTCTTGCGGAGTCGCTAGTCTCCACAACAGAAATTTGACCACTAGAATGTATAGATTGTGGTAAATACTCATGGTTCAGTGAACACGTGAATTTACCTGCATTCAATAGAATGCAACGCTTTGGACGCAACAAAAAATATGCGTTCTAAGCGCAGCTATGTCACCCCTCAGCAGTCCCAGAAATGGCACATCCATAAGATGCGCCAAATCTGTCTCTTACCCTCTGCTCTTCCCACTGCCCTGTAGTGGTGGGGATGGGGTTCACGTCAGCCTTGTATTGGCGGCTGACGTGAAGCCCAGGTTAGTAATGGAGGGCATTCCCCATTACTAACCACGTAATAAAATGGACGCCACTTTTTCAATAAAAGACACGGTCAGAATAAAGTATTTTAATTAAATAAAAAACACACTTTTCTACAATTTTTTTTTATTATATTCCGTCCGCGAAGCCATCGATCTCCTGAAAAAAATGTAAAATAACAGACAACCATATCCCTCACCTGTCTGCCATCAATGACACAGTCCACGTACCGCCAACGATTGGCACACTACGATCCGCGTCACTTCTACAGCAGTGACATCAGCCATCACTGATGTCACTGCTGTAAAAGACAGCATTGTATACTGACAGGGGTGTAAAATCACCCCTATCAGTATACATGCTGCAGGAGGTCAATGGGGTTGATCAGCTGATCAGCCCCGGTGAGCTTACCACCCTGGGAACATTCTTGCAAATGTTCCCAGGGTCAAGTGAGCTTCAGCTGATGCTCTCGTGAAGTCACTAATGTCACCGATCAGCTGATGGTAACAAGACCGCTCAGCTGATCGGTGACACCAGCACAGGTCCTAGAAGCACAGTAGACTGCGGGGAGCGAGCCGGCTCCTCGCAGTATACCTGCCAGCCGCCGGGAGGAGAGGATCGCCAACGAACAGGTGAGTATAGAGATTTTTTTTTTTTTTTTTTTTCAGTGGGCAAGCGAGATGGTCAGAGCTGACTACTGCTCCTCCTATCCACGCCGCTCTCACTGTTATTAGCGAGAGCGGCTTTTGGTTGAAAGGAGATGTAGTCCTCCTCTCCCGACTCGGGTACCACCTGCAGCGCGTTTCCGGCATGATTTCGCGCACATTGACTTTAATTGAAACCCAGCATAGCCGCAGGTATAGATATTATACCTGCGGGTTTGCTGCGATTCAATTCAAGTCAATGGGTGCGAATTCGTGGAGCCCAAATAATGGTCATGCTGCGGTTTTTACAGCAATGCAAATCTGGAGCCGAAATTTCTTCATCATATGCTCAGCACATCCGGATTCGCATTGCTATACCTGGCAGACCTGTAAACAAAAGTTTCCGCGGCGGGAAAAGCGCCGCGAAAACGCATCAAAAACGCATTGTGTTAACTTAACCTTAACATGAATGATATGAACTTGCATTTCACATTCGAGACACAGAAAACGCAAACTGAATTTCTTGACATTTCACTTACACACTCCTCTGCAGAAGTTCAAATTTATGCCATTTAGAAAGAGTACAGCCACAAGCTCCACACTACTTTTTAACTCTTGTCATCCTAAACAGACCATCAAAAACAAGGGGAGCTTGCAAGCAGGCCTGTGGAGTCAGTAAGCCAAACCTCCGACTCCTCAATTTCCATGACTCCGACTCCCTCATACATGGCTCATGTTTAAGTGATAAATTTACTGTAACACAGATTAATGTCAGCTAAAAGTCTTGACCCTTTTATCAGGAATAGGACAGACATTTATAGGATATTTCATAACTTTCCCGAATTCTTATGAAAAAATATTCCCCACAAACTGCATTGAACTACTGTATCCAATTTATCATATATTTTAGGAGTCGGCGTCGGTCCATTTTATACTGGCTCCGACTACACAGCCCTACATGCTAGCATTAGAAGAAATACAACGTCTAATATAAAATACATACAACATACAAGAAGCCACCCTAGTCAATCAAAGATTACGACACCGCAAATATTCAGAATGGATGTTGGAAAGATCCCTAGATTCTGTGGAGAGGAGAGGCAGCAGAATATTCTAAAAGAAAAAACCCGATAATTTGACCAGTTCTAATTCTATAACATTTGTGACACAATACAGCCCACAATTTCCAGAAATCAAGAAAATCATAATATATATTCCCATGCTACATCAGGATAGTAAACTTAAAAAAAAATATTTGTAATCCGGTATGATTTACAGCTAATAGAGCCCCCACATTGGGGAGTATCTTGGCACCTAGCTCATTCTTGAATTAATCTCCCACAAAAAAGACTTGGTTTAATACATCAGTTTTTTTCAAGTGCGGTCACAATAGTTGCTAACATATTACTAATACTAATCAATTTACATCTACCATTAGTAATACAACTTACAAAATAAAGTTGCATGGGAGTGGATTGTAGTGAATATACATGGTCTTTAATTGCGGGCACACAGACCGCATAGTGGCAGCAGGAGCCGCGCTGCGAGTACAGTGTGCGCTCTATTAAGTAGAGTGAATGATCACTGCTCCCCACGCACACCGTCCCGACGTGGGGAGCAGTGACTATTCCTGCAGAGCATCTCACAGTGTGAGGGCGCATGGCTGTTATTCCATGCGCTGCTCACACAATGAGATCCCTGTCGGCAGCTGAGTAGGACACAGTGCTGGAGGAGAGAGGAGGTGAGTATAATTGTTTATTTTTTGTGTGCAGTATCATGGGGATCAGAGGGTTCGAAGCATACAAGGATGAGGGGTGCCAAGCATACCAGGATGAAGGATGAAGGGGGCCATACATACAAGGATTATGAGGGGGGCCATGCATACCAGGATGAAGGGTGCAATACATACCAGGAAGAGGGATGAGGGGTGCCATGCATACCAGGATGGGTATGAGGGGTGCCATACATACCAGGATGAGGGATGGGGTGCCATGCATACCAGGTTTGGGGGATGAGTGGTGCCATGCATACCAGGATGAGGGATGGGGTGCTACACATACCAGTATTGTAGGATGAGGGGTGCCATACATACCAGAATAGGGATGAGGAGTACCATGCATATCAGGATGAGGGATGGGGTGCCATGCATACCAGAATTGGGGAATGAGGAGGCCATACATACCAGGATGAGGGGTACCATACATACCAGAATAGGGATTATGGAGCCATGCATACCAGGATTGCAGATGAGTGGTGCCATGCATACCAGGATTGCGGATGAGTGGTGCTATGCATACCAGGATTGGGGATGAGTGGTGCCATGCATACCAGGATTGGGGATGAGTGGTGCCATGCATACCAGGATTGGGGATGAGTGGTGCCATGCATACCAGGATTGGGGATGAGTGGTGCCATGCATACCAGGATTGGGGATGAGGGGTGCCATGCATACCAGGATTGGGGATGAGGGGTGCCATGCATACCAGGATTGGGGTTGAGGGGTGCCATGCATACCAGGATTGGGGATGAGTGGTGCCATGCATACCAGGATTGGGGATAAGGGGTGCCATGCATACCAGGATTGGGGAATGAGGGGCGCCATGCATACCAGGATTGGGATTGAGTGGTGCCATGCATGCCAGGATTGGGAATGAAGGATGCCATACATACCAGGATTGGGGATGAGGAGTGCCATGCATTCCAGGATTGGGTATGAGGGCGCCATGCATGCCAGGATTGGGATGAGGGGCACCATCCATACCAGGATGAGGGTTACCATACATACCAGTATAGGGATGAGGGACGGGGTACCATGCATACCAGAATAGGGATGAGGAGTGCCATGCATACCAGGAAGGGAGAGAGGGGCCCATGCATACCAGGATAAGGATGAGCGGTGCCATGTACAGTGCCTACAAGTAGTATTCAACCCCCTGCAGATTTAGCTGGTTTGATAAGATGCAAATAAGTTAGAGCCTTCAAACTGCAAATGAGAGTAGGTTTTATGAACAGAAGCATAGATCTTACAAACCAAAAAGTTATGTTGCTCAGTTGAATTTTATTACATTTTAAACATAAAAGTGTGGGTCAATTATTATACAACCCTTATGTTTAATATTTTGTGGAATAACCCTTGTTTGCAATTACAGCTAATAATCGTCTTTTATAAGACCTGATCAGGCCAGCACAGGTCTGTGGAGTTATCTTGGCCCACTCCTCCATGCAGATCTTCTCCAAGTTATCTAGGTTCTTTGGGTGTCTCATGTGGACTTTATTCTTGAGCTCCTTCCACAAGTTTTCAATTGGGTTAAGGTCAGGAGACTGACTAGGCCACTCCAACACCTTGACTTTTTCCCTCTTGAACCAGGCCTTGGTTTTCTTGGCTGTGTGCTTTGGGTCGTTGTCTGGTTGGAAGATGAAATTACGACCCATCTTAAGATCCTTGATGGAGGAGCGGAGGTTCTTGGCCAAAATCTCCAGGTAGGCCGTGCTATCCATCTTCCCATGGATGCGGACCAGATGGCCAGGCCCCTTGGCAGAGAAACAGCCCCACAGCATGATGCTGCCACCACCATGCTTGACTGTAGGGATGGTATTCTTGGGGTCGTATGCAGTGCCATCCAGTCTCCAAACGTCACGTGTGTGGTTGGCACCAAAGATCTCGATCTTGGTCTCATCAGACCATAGAACCTTGAACCAGTCTGTCTCAGAGTCCTCCAAGTGATCATGAGCAAACTGTAGACGAGCCTTGACATGACGCTTTGAAAGTAAAGGTACCTTACGGCCTCGTCTGGAACGGAGACCATTGCGGTGGAGTACGTTACTTATGGTATTGACTGAAACCAATGTCCCCACTGCTATGAGATCTTCCTGGAGCTCCTTCCTTGTTGTCCTTGGGTTAGCCTTGACTCTTCGGACAAGCCTGGCCTCGGCACGGGAGGACACTTTCAAAGGCTGTCCTGGCCGTGGAAGGCTAACAGTAGTTCCATAAGCCTTCCACTTACGGATGATGCTCCCAACAGTGGAGACAGGTAGGCCCAACTCCTTGGAAAGGGTTTTGTACCCCTTGCCAGCCTTGTGACCCTCCACGATCTTGTCTCTGATGGCCTTGGAATGCTCCTTTGTCTTTCCCATGTTGACCATGTCTGAGTGCTGTTCACAAGTTTGGGGAGGGTCTTAAATAGTCAGAAAAGGCTGGCAAAAGAGATCTTTAATCCACACATGTGAAGCTCATTATTCTTGGTGCCTGAACTACTTCTTAATACTTTAGGGGGACCAAACAGAATTCTTGTGGTTTGAGGGGTTGAATAATAAATGACACTCTGAATTAACTTTTTACGTTTAAAAAAAAACAAAAAAAAAAACAAAAACAAAATTTGCTGCAGTGCATTTCCCACTTCCAGGCTGATCTACAGTACAAATGTCACAATGCCAAGTTAATTCCGCATGTGTCAACCAGCTAAATCTGCAGGGGGTTGAATACTACTTGTAGGCACTGTATACCAGAATGAGGAGTACCATACATATCAGAATAGGGATGCTTGGTGCCATGCATTCCAGGATTGGGGATGAGGGTTGCCATGCATGCCAGGATTATGCATACCAGGATTCTGGATGAGGGGGCCATGCATACCAGGTTTGGGGGTGAAGGGTGCCATGCATACCAGGATTGGGAGTGAAGGGTGCCATGCATACCAGGATATGATGGTGGGGAACCGATGGGGGCAGCACATATATATATATATATATATATATATATATATATATATATATATATATATATATATATATATATATATATATATATTTTTTTTTTTTATTATGTACAGTACAGACCAAAAGTTTGGCCACACCTTCTCATTTAAAGATTTTTCTGTATTTTCATGACTTTGAAAATTGTACATTCACACTGAAGGCATCAGAACTATGAATTAACACATGTGGAATTATATACTTAATAAAAAAGTGTGAAATAACTGAAAATATGTCTTATATTCTAGGTTCTTCAAAGTAGCCACCTTTTGCTTTGATGACTGCTTTGCACACTCTTGGCATTCTCTTGATGAGCTTCAAGAGGTAGTCACCGGAAATGGTTTTCCAACAATCTTGAAGGAGTTTCCAGAGATGCTTCGCACTTGTTGGCCCTTTTGCCTTCACTCTGCGGTCCAGCTCACGCCAAACCATCTCGATTGGGTTCAGGTCTGGTGACTCTGGATGCCAGGTCATCTGGCGTAGCACCCCATCACTCTCCTTCTTGGTCAAATAGCCCTTACACAGCCTGGAGGTGTGTTTGGGGTCATTGTCCTGTTGAAAAATATATGATGGTCCAACTAAACGCAAACCGGATGGAATAGCATGCCGCTGCAAGATGCTGTGGTAGCTATGCTGGTTCAGTATGCCTTCAATTTTGAATAAATCCCCAACAATGTCACCAGCAAAGCACCCCCACATCATCACACCTCCTCCTCCATGCTTCACGGTGGGAACCAGGCATGTAGAGTCCATCCGTTCACCTTTTCTGCGTCGCACAAAGACACGGTGATTGGAACCAAAGATCTCAAATTTGGACTCGTCAGACCAAAGCACAGATTTCCACTGGTCTAATGTCCATTCCTTGTGTTCTTTAGCCCAAACAAGTCTCTTCTGCTTGTTGCCTGTCCTTAGCAGTGGTTTCCTAGCAGCTATTTTACCATGAAGGCCTGCTGCTCAAAGTCTCCTCTTAACAGATGTTGTAGAGATGTGTCTGCTGCTAGAACTCTGTGTGGCATTGACCTGGTCTCTAATCTGAGCTGCTGTTAACCTGCGATTTCTGAGGCTGGTGACTCGGATAAACTTATCCTCAGAAGCAGAGGTGACTCTTGGTCTTCCTTTCCTGGGGCGGTCCTCATGTGAGCCAGTTTCTTTGTAGCACTTGATGGTTTTTGCAACTGCACTTGCGGACACATTCAAAGTTTGCCCAATTTTTCGGACTGACTGACCTTCATTTCTTAAAGTAATGATGGCCATTCGTTTTTCTTTACTTAGCTGCTTTTTTCTTGCCATAATACAAATTCTAACAGTCTATTCAGTAGGACTATCAGCTGTGTGTCCACCAGACTTCTGCACAACACAACTGATGGTCCCAACCCCATTTATAAGGCAAGAAATCCCATTTATTAAACCGGACAGGGCACACCTGTGGAGTGAAGACCATTTACGGTGACTACCTCTTGAAGCTCATCAAGAGAATGCCAAGAGTGTGCAAAGCAGTCATCAAAGCAAAAGGTGGCTACTTTGAAGAACCTAGAATATAAGACATATTTTCAGTTGTTTCATACTTTTTTGTTAAGTATATAATTTCACATGTGTTAATTCATAGTTTTGATGCCTTCAGTGTGAATGTACAATTTTCATAGTCATGAAAATACAGAAAAATCTTTAAATGAGGTGTGTCCAAAGTTTTCTTCTGTACTGTGTGTGTGTGTCTAATATATATATATATAGAGATATAGATATAGAGATATAGATATAGAGATATAGATATAGAGATATAGATATAGAGATATAGATATAGAGATATAGATATAGAGATATAGATATATATAGAGAGAGAGAGAGAGAGATCTCACCAACACAAAATAGAAAGTAGTTGTGAAATGTAATGGCAATGATGCATGGTTTTCTAAATATTTAAAACGTGTAGGTCTGAAATTTGTGATGTGCATTTGTATTCAAATCCCCCTAAGTCGAGGACAGCCTTTTGCTGCAATAAATGCTGCAAGTCTTTTGGGCTATGTCTCTACCAGCTTTGCACATTTAGAGGCTGATTTTTTTGCCCATTCTTCTTTGCAAATTAGCTCGAGCTCAGTGAGTCTTTCCCATGTATATAAACGGGACTTGATATGGACTTTGGACCTTTCAAACACATTAATATGCTTTAATATAAGCCATTTCATTGTAGATCTGGCAGTGTTTAGGGTGGTTGTCCTGCTGGAAGGTGAACCTATGCCCCAATCTCAAGTCTTTGCAGCTTCTAATAGATTTTCCTCCAGAATTTAGCAGTATTTTAGCTCCATTCATCTTCATGAACTCTGATCAGTTTCCCTGACCCTGCTGAAGAAAAGCGTACCCACAGCATGATGCTGCTACCACCATGTATTACGGAGGAGATTGTGTTTTCACGGCGATGTGTAGTTAGTTTTTCGTCACACGTGTAGCTTTGTATTTAGCCCAAAAATTTCTACTTGGGTCTCATCTGACCAAAGACCTTTTTCTACATGCTGTGTTCCCCTTCATGACTTTTTGCAAACTGCAAACGAGACTTATTGCTTCCTTTCAAAAATAGTTTTCTTCCTGCCACTCTTTTATAAAGGCCAAATTTGTGGAAAAAACGACTAATAGTTGTCCTGTAGACATATTCTCCCACCTGAGCTGTGGATTTCTCCTCCAGAGTTGGCTGCTTCTCTAATTAAATATAAAATATATTTGAAATACAAATATAGTTTCAAATGAGTAAATTCGCGCTTCCCTTTAGACCAAGAGTGTGGCTAGTTGGTGTACTAGCTCAATTTTAAAATTAGTATGCGAGTATAAATAGATCAAAATATATAAGTATAAAATTATACGATAGTGATGTAACTGTCAATGGATTGACATGAAGTCCCCAGAGTAAATGAGTGGAAAGATTCAAAGTAACAATAAAATTAGTTTATTTAGTATAATATAAAAGAAGAAAGGGTGGAATAGTTAAATCTAGATGTGGTCTTTGGAACAAGGCTAAAAAGACTGGGGTAAAATAGAATCCTGATGGGATCCGCGGTATGGATTTTCAGAAGGTGCACCGGATGGAAGTTCCTCTGTGGATAGAGAGGAAAGTATATTAATGGCTGTGGTGAGTGCTAGTGTTAGAACCTAGGGCTAATGATAATTACCTGGTGGTGGAGTTCTTGGTGTGGGTTCACAGATGGCGGATACGTCCCTAATATGACAGTGGGATCCATTTGTGAGATGGTTTTCTAGAAGATCGCAGATTAGTAGTTCTGATAAAAATAGAAGAAGGGTTAAATTGTGACGTTATTGGAGGTGGTAGTTGGGGCCTTGAATTGATAATAATTACCTGGTTTTAGGTGGTCCAATGTGGGCTCATAGGTGACGGGTTCGTCCCATGGGTGGCAGTATAAAACTGATGGAAGTCAGAGTGGGTTAATTCTACTGTCGCCTATTGTGATGGCTAGGCATATAAAAAATGGTATACCTGTAGAAGATTTCAAGGGGGTAGACCTGATGTGGTTAGTCTAGGGGACTAGATGGAGACAGGCCTGCTGGTGTTGCTGTGAATACTGTTTTTGGAGACCTAGGTAAATAATGGAGAGGGTTAATGGTGGTGTAAATGGTCAGGATGGGTCATAATCTGGAGAAAATACCTGGGTTCAGAAGTAGCACCTATAGGTTGGGGAGCCTAAGTTGTAGTATGACAGTATGCCAAGAAATGGCAGGTATCTTCTTTGTACCTCTAGGTGTCAGTTATGGTAGACTGGTCAGATGAATGTAATACTAGACCATGGACCTGCAGGAGGGAGACAGGAACGGAGGGGTTAAATGATAGTGGGCGCTGTCCAGATGGTCGGTCTGTGCAGCGTAGCCTGATGGCTCGTGGAGCTATCAGAGCTGTTCTATAGCAGCTGCTACTGTTTGCTCGTGCGGAGGTTTACAGCTTACCTCCGTTCTGAAGTCCGTTGGTCTGTGTAGCGGAGATGGCTGGCTTACCTCCGTGTGTAGCCTCCGTCTGTTTGGGAAGTGTCCCCAGGCGGGAGAGTGCAGGGAGGAACGAGTAGAGGGGGAGTAGAGTCCCGGCCGGTGACTCTAACTCCTCGATGCCTGTGTTAGCGATGCAGGGCCTTCCAGGACCTGACGTGACGTCAGTCACGTGTGGAACACGTGATTAGGCTAGTACGATGTGGCAGAAGGACCTATTCCTACGCGTTTCGAAAGCTGCGGCTTTCTTCATCGCGGTGTTAGTCACCGGCCGGGACTGTACTCCCCCTCTCCTCGTTCCTCCCTGCACTCTCCCGCCTGGGGACACTTCCCAAACAGACGGAGGCTACACACGGAGGTAAGCCAGCCATCTCCGCTACACAGACCAACGGACTTCAGAACGGAGGTAAGCTGTAAACCTCCGCACGAGCAAACAGTAGCAGCTGCTATAGAACAGCTCTGATAGGCTACGCTGCACAGACCGACCATCTGGACAGCGCCCACTATCATTTAACCCCTCCGTTCCTGTCTCCCTCCTGCAGGTCCATGGTCTAGTATTACATTCATCTGACCAGTCTACCATAACTGACACCTAGAGGTACAAAGAAGATACCTGCCATTTCTTGGCATACTGTCATACTACAACTTAGGCTCCCCAACCTATAGGTGCTACTTCTGAACCCAGGTATTTTCTCCAGATTATGACCCATCCTGACCATTTACACCACCATTAACCCTCTCCATTATTTACCTAGGTCTCCAAAAACAGTATTCACAGCAACACCAGCAGGCCTGTCTCCATCTAGTCCCCTAGACTAACCACATCAGGTCTACCCCCTTGAAATCTTCTACAGGTATACCATTTTTTATATGCCTAGCCATCACAATAGGCGACAGTAGAATTAACCCACTCTATCTGACTAACATCAGTTTTATACTGCCACCCATGGGACGAACCCGTCACCTATGAGCCCACATTGGACCACCTAAAACCAGGTAATTATTATCAATTCAAGGCCCCAACTACCACCTCCAATAACGTCACAATTTAACCCTTCTATTTTTATCAGAACTACTAATCTGCGATCTTCTAGAAAACCATCTCACAAACGGATCCCACTGTCATATTAGGGACGTATCCGCCATCTGTGAACCCACACCAAGAACTCCACCACCAGGTAATTATCATTAGCCCTAGGTTCTAACACTAGCACTCACCACAGCCATTAATATACTTTCCTCTCTATCCACAGAGGAACTTCCATCCGGTGCACCTTCTGAAAATCCATACCGCGGATCCCATCAGGATTCTATTTTACCCCAGTCTTTTAATTGTCTTTTTAGCCTTGTTCCAAAGACCACATCTAGATTTAACTATTCCACCCTTTCTTCTTTTAAATTATACTAAATAAACTAATTTTATTGTTACTTTGAATCTTTCTACTCATTTACTCTGGGGACTTCATGTCAATCCATTGACAGTTACATCACTATCGTATAATTTTATACTTTTATATATTTTGATCTATTTATACTCGCATACTAATTTTAAAATTGAGCTAGTACACCAACTAGCCACACTCTTGGTCTAAAGGGAAGTGCGAATTTACTCATTTGAAACCATTTTTGGTACCACACTCTGATACCAGTCGGACAAGTAGTGGCTCTTGTTCCAAATTTGCTGCAAGCCCAACTGACCACCTACCAGCGCCACTGCTCTTTGTTAATCCATAATATAAATAGGACTGTCCCAATTTGGGTACACCCTTTCATTGTGGGATGGCTTTTACGCTCTTTTTGATCAAAAACCGTGTTTATGAAGTACCCTTTGTTGTTTATATGTACTGATACTATTTACTTAGAAACAATGAGCATATACCCAACTGTAAATATCTAAGGTTTTGCTTCTCCTTAGTGCTCTCCTTGCTTGGGATGTCAGTTTAGGTGGATGGCAATGTCTGGGTAGGTCTAAAGGTGCCATACTCCTTCCATTAGATGATGGATTGAACAGTGCTCCTTGAGATACTCTATGCTTGGGCTATTTTTTTTTATAACTTAACCCTGCTTTACTTTTCTCCACAACTTTATCCCTTACCTGTCTGGTATTTTTATGGTCCTGTTTGATCCCTAATGTTCTCAAACAAACCTCTGAGACGTTCACAGAACAGCTGTAGTTATACTGAGAATAAATTACACACAGGTGGACTCCATTTATTAATTGTGATTTCTGGTGGTAATTGGTCACTCAGTATTTTATTTAGGGGCATCAGGCTATGAATACTTCAAAAACTCAAACCCCAAATCCGGGTCCATTACAAAAAGAAAAAAAAATCTCCCAGCAACTAGCTTGCTGTAGCTTTCTCTCCATGCTTCACATCACCGAGGCTAACCGCCTTGGTGACACAAACATTCCATCCAGGACCTGTCCAGCTGCATCCTTACATATTGCCCCCACCTCCCTGGCCAAAACAGGGGCTGGACGTCTTCGGCCAACATAGTGTACACTTGAGAGAGAATCTGTGTTCAAATGTAGTCTCCCAGGCCTATGTTCTACATGGAAGCCGAAGTCTTGAGGGGCTAGAAACCACTGTATTACCCGTGCATTGTTTCCTTTATTCTCCTGCATCCATCTCAGTGGGGCATGCTTGGACACCAACCTAAACTTCCGTCCCAACAAATAGTACATTAGGGCATCCAGTGCCCATTTAATTGCCAAGCACTATCTCAATTAGATAACTGGGTTCTCCTCCCCGTTTACCTCCTGTGACATGACAGCGCAAATCCCTACATCAATGCATCAGCGCCAGACTTCTCAAAGGAGTTCATAGTCCAGACTATCCTTACTTGTTACCTACAGTGGGTCAGCTTTCGCTTTTGAAAAGCCGCCTCTGCTTCCGGTGACCGCCAAGAAATGGCCGACTTTGTACCTTTCAGGAGGTCAGTAAGTGGTACCACAGTGAAATTAGGCACAAATCTCCTGTAGTAGCCCACAATTACCTGGAATGCCCTGACCTTTCTCTTGGTGAAGGGGTGTGGCTAGATATGCATCACATCTATTTTGTTAATCTGGGGTTTGATTTCGCCCCCTGCCTACAACATAGCCCAGATACTTGGCCTCCTCCATCCTGATGGCACATTTCTTCACGTTGATGGTAAAGCCAGCCTTCCTTAGAGCATCAAGTATCGCCTGGACTTTCTTCAGATGACTAGCCCAATCCTGGCTGAATATGACGGTCATCTAAGTAGGCCATTGTGTGCATTTTGTGAGGGGCTAGGACCTAGTCCATGGCCATCTGAAAGGTGGCCCAAGTCCCCCTGCAACACAAACTGCATTCTGACATATTGGTAACATATCCATCCAGTGTGCACAAGGCTTTTTTCCAGGACTTTCCTCCTGACTGTACTATGGAGGACGTCCTTCATATCCTTACAGGGACAGGAATCGCAAGAGGTTAAAAGCCCCCTCCCACCCACACCACTTAGTGTTTTTTCCTGTCCCTGTAAGGACAGGTGCTGGAGAAGAAGCAGGAGTTAAAGCCTCAGGAAGAAAGGAGGTTACCTGGTGGATTGAGTGATCGGGCGGGTCAATCTCTCCTTCCCCCTGTCAAGCGGTCCGGGGTCGATACCCCCCCGAAGAGGGGGTGGGGGTTCCTCAGCCATGTCCCAGTCTAGTGGAGGAGCTCCTGGGGTCTCGAGCCGCTTTCCTCCCAGTGTGGCCTCTCGGCTCTTGTCTGCCGGCGAGACACCTCTCATCCTGACCCTCCGGCGTGTTACGTACCATAATAAATTTAAAACCCTTGAATCGTTGGATAAAATACAAGAAGTTCAGCATGGAATCCATGAAAACTACCATCCCCTTTGTAGAATAAAAGCGCGGTCATTTTCACAATAGTAGACCTAAAAAATGTGTATTACCATGTTCCGGTTCACCCTTACTGACAAAAATACTTTTGTTTGCAAAAAGAGTCCAGGGAGAGATCTGCCACTTTCAGTTTCAGTGTCTTCTCTTCGGTCTTGCATTGGCACCAAAGGTCTTCTCAAAATTTGATTTCAGAGGTTGTTGCCTTTTTAAGGAAACAAAACCTCATTTATAATACCCTATCTAGATGATTTCCTGTTGGTGGCCAACTCGGATTAAGAATTACAGACCCATCTAAGGGTATCAATTTCCACCCTAGAGAATCTATGGTGGATTATAAACCTAGAGAAGTCGGACCTAGTCCCGGGGACCAGGAAAACATTTCTGGTGGTTCTTCTAGACTCAGAGTCAAGAATATCATCTTTTTTAACCGAAGGAAAAACAGAAGATAGTGATAGACAGAATCAGTCTTTTTCTAAAAGGCCGGCGCTCAGAATGGCGATGAAGTTTCTGGACACTTTAACATCTTGTATTCGCTGTGTCTGATGGAGTCAGGCCCACTCAAGGGAACTTTAGAGGGCTATTCTATCAGCCTGGGACAGAAGACAAATAACACTGGTCAGAGAAATCTACTTATACCCAGTGGTAAGAAGATCGCTAAATTGATGGATCAACCCGAAAAATCTTCAATTAGGCATCCCATGGATAACATTCCCTTGCGTAACCATTACTACCGACGCAAGCAGGTAAGGATGGGGAGCCCATCTGGAAGGAAGTTTTTTTCAGGTTGTTTGGCCACCAGAAATCCAGACACAGTCTTCCAATTACAGAGAACTGTGCGAGGTGTGGCAGACTCTAAAACAAAGCCAACCTCTACTAAAGAATCAGCACATAAAGATTCTATCGGACAACGTGACAACAGTATTCTTTTTGATCGAAAAAACAATCCTGTTGATCTCAGCAATCCATCTGAATGGTTCCCAGAACAAGGTCGCAGATTATTTAAGCAGAAAGAAGGTTTGACCAACAGAGTGGGAACTAAACGAAGAAGTGTTCCAGCAGCTGTGTCAACTTTGGGGTTTTCCCTCAAGTGGACCTTTTTGCAACAAGGGTCAGGAGGTTTTGTTCATTAAACCCTTTGGACAATCCAGAGGGCATCGATGCCCTGAATCAGGTCTGGCGTGTGACCCTATCTTACGCCTTTCCCCCCCAATAGCCTTAATCTCAAGCATCCTGAGAAAGATTCAGGAGGACCAGGCAAAGGTACTCCTGATAGTCCCCATTTGCCGAAGAGAAGTTGGTTCCCCCTGTTAAGAAAGATTTCACTAGAAGAGCCTATTCCCTTGAGGGAAGACCTAGTCTTTCAGGGTCCAGTCTTATACCACGACCTGAAGAAACTCGATCTGTCAACATGGATCCTGAGAGGGAGATCCTGAAATTTCGGGGTCTTTCCAATCCGGTAATATCCACAATGCAGGCAAGTAGGAAGCCAGTCACTTCCACCATCTATAAGATCTGGAGGAGATTCTGTTCTGAGAGTGGCAGCTCTGTTATAGATACATCTCGCCCTAATATTCCTAAGATATTAGAATTCCTTCAAGCTGGGTTCATTAAGGGTTTAAGGCCTAGAATGCTAAAGATTCAGATAGCAGCTCTAAGCTTTTTTGATTTTCCCTTGGCCTCTCATCCTTGGGTGGCTAGGTTTTCTAAGGCCACTCAAAGATGAAGACCCAGAATAAGGAAGATTATGGCCCCATGGGACTTAAATCAAGACCTTAATGCTTTGTGTAAACACCCATACGAACTCGGGGAAAATATTAAGATTGCTAGTCTATCCCTGAAGACGGCATTCCTGGTGACCATAACTTTCGGCTAAGAGGACAGGGGAAATACAGGCCTTATCAATGCAAAATCCATACTTGCAGATTCTTGATAATCAGATAATTCTTGAATTCAACCCAGCGTTCATGCCCAAAGTAGTTTCCTCTCAGAATTTAAATCAGGAAGTGATTTTACCCTCCTTTTGCCAACAACCCAAAAACGAAAAGAGCAGTTCCTGCATTCTTTTAGATGTAAGACAGTCGGTTATTACATACTTCCAAGCTACTCGTGATTGGGAACAGGACTCTAACCTATTTGTCCAGTACCGAGATAAAAGTAGAGGGAAGAAAGCTTCAAAACAAACTTTGGCAAGGTGCATTACATCCACAATAACTGCCACCTATACTTCAGAAAATGTCTCCCTCTATGGGTTTAAAAGCCCATTCTACCAAAGCAGTCTAAACCTCCTGGGCAGAGAGAGCAGGGTCTTCTGTTGAACAGATCTGCAGAGAAGCCACATGGTCTAGTGTAAAAATACATTTTGCAAACATTATAAATTAGATATTTTGTCTGGGCATCAGATGGCTTTTGGTAGGAAGATTCTACAGGCAGTAGCCCCGCCCTAGGATGTGTCATGCTTTGGTATTCTCCATAGTGCCGTCAGGAGGGACATCCAGGAAAACCGGAATTAGACTTACCGGTAATTGTTTCCAGTAGTCCATCCTGACTGCACAGTTAGTTCCCTCCCCTATAAATTTCTAATGCTTTGTGAAGTAACATTGTATAGAGATTTAATAAACAAAACTTGCAGTGTGGTACTTGAATTAACACTTAGTGGTGTGGGTGGGAGGGGGCTTTTAACTTCTCGCTTTTCCTATCCCTGTAAGGATATGAAGGACGTCCTCCGTAGTACCGTCAGGATGGACTCCTGGAAACATAATTACTGGTAAGCCTAATTGCGTTTTTTTCCTTGGTCTCTTTGGAAAGGGGTATTTGCCAGTAGCCTTTGGTGAAATCGAGTGTGGTGATGTACCGAGCCAGCCCTAATATTTCAATGAGCTCATCCACACTGGGCATTGGGTAGATGTCAAATTTGGAGACTTCATTAAGTTTTCTGTAGTCGTTAAAGAACTTCCACCCCCCATCTGACTTTGCCACCAACACTTTAGGACTCTTTCGAGATCCCCTCTTGTCGGGCTTTTTATGGTATCTGATAGAGCTTCAAGTTGACACGAACATGAGGCTCCGTGAGAATTTCGTGCTCATTGACCTGGTTTAGACTTGGTAACTCCGTGAACAGGTCTTTATTTGGCTGCAACAACTGCTGATATTGCTGCATTTCAGAGTGAAACAAAGTTTCTGCCACCTTGACCTCTTCAACTTTAGCTTCAGAGTTGGCCACAAAGCAAGGAGCTTCTCGAAGTACCCTATCCTGCCAAGATTTGATCAAGTTGACATGATAAACCTGGTAGGACGTCCTTTTTCCTGGTTGGTGAACTTTGTAGTTGACCTCACCAATTTCCTAGAGACCCTGCCACTTTGCTAGGAACTTGCTCTCAATGGGGGGCACCAGGACAAGTACTCGATCCCCAGAATTGAACTCACTCTAGCCAACCTATAATGCACCCTGGACTCTGTCACTTGTGCTTTGAGGAGGTGCTCTTTCACGATAGCCAATAAGTTGGCAAGATGTTCTTGCATCGGGGCCACGTTTTAGAACACTTCTGTAGGGTGAGGTCTCCGCTTACCAGGTTTCTTTCATTACCTTCAGCAGTCCATGGGGTTGTCGGCCGTACAGTAGTTTGAATGCGGGAAAAACCCGTAGGAGCTTGTGGAACTTTCCTGATGGAGAATAAAGAAATATACAGACCCAGTCTCTGCTGTCCTTTTTCAACATGCATTTTAGGGTTATATTAAGCCTCTCTACCAGACTGTCTGTATGGGGATGGTACACTGAAGTCCTGATCTGCGAAATTCGTAGCACTTTATGTAAATCATTCTCATGACATTTTACATGAACTGGGTCCCTTGATCCATTAATATTTCCTTGGGAAGACCCATCCGAGAGAAGATGGGAAACTACTCTCAAGCTATACTTAGAGGAGGAGTTTCTCAATAGCACTCCCTCCAAGTACGGTGTGGCGTAATCTAGGTCCACCAATATATATTGCTGTTTTCTAGTGGACTTTGCCAGGGGACCCACTAAATCCAAAGTCCCTTAGTTCCATTGCCCATTATCTAGGTTCTGTTTGAACGCATAGTTATGAAATTGGCCACCATGGAGGTTAGCTTGTTTGTATGTGGAAGAGGAACTTCAGTAACTCAAAATTTCTCTGTAGCATCCGGGCTAGTAGAACCTCTGGAGGATCCGCTCCTGGGTCTGGTCTACTCCTAGATGCCTACCGAACACATGAGAATGTGCAATATCTGACACTCTGCATCAATAGAGTCCTGGCTCCAGCAATTGCTCTATTACCTCGTCCCTTCGCTTGATTACGCTATACAAGAGATTCCCAATCATAGCATAATATGGATTCAGCATGTAAGCCCCTGGCTCCTGATGAACACTATTTGATCCCAGCACATTCTCAAGAGCATCTTTTAGTGTTTAATCCCTGAGCTGGGTGATTCCAAAGTCTCCCCACAACCAGCTCGGGCACATTGGTCTTGGAAGATGCTTTTTCACCCTCATTGCCAGCCACACAATAAATGGAAAGTCGTTGGCCTCAGCATGCGACAAGGTTTCTTAAACGTGGCCGGGTTGCCAGCTGGACTACCATGCGTTACCGCTTTCTCCCACAGGTTCCAAAACTGCCTCAACGTCATCACCCTGAGTAATTTTCTGCAATGCCCCTCTTAGTCTTTCTTACCTGGGACTCATCACTTTGGTTTGGGGAAAGTGCAGTTTCCCTGGCCCAACTGTCTGCCAAGAGTGTCATCTGCTGTATCTGTTGCTGATACAGCTGGAACTGTTGCTGGTTTCCTGCAGGGCCTGCTGTGGCTGCTGCATATTGTTATGGACCAGCTGCTTACTTAGCTCCTCCATGTTTCCCAATTGTGCTTACACTGCTGCAGCTGCCTTCACCCAGGACATAGACTGCAGTTAGTGCTTACCTTTGCTCATTGTGGTCTTATGCCCGCATTTCATCCACCAATTGTAGGAGTGCGACTCTCTGGTAGACTCTTAAGTATACACAGGCACAAAGTTCTTATGTTGAAGCAGTGAGCAGTTGAAGTCCAGCAATAACGTTCCATCCTGCAACACAAAACAGCATTTTTCCAATACATCCCTCCTGACAGCATAAGCGGAGGTAGTCCTTCTTTGACCTATAGTGGGACAGGAACATAAGAGAGGTTAAAGGGCCCCTCCACCCTCCATTGTTTTTCCTGTTTCTACAGGGGATAGTTGCATGAGAGGTTGCTCCTAGAGTGAAGATCTCCTGAGGAGCTTAGTTGTACGGACACAGAGGGGGGGGGGTCTCTGCCTTCCCCCTGTCAAGCGGTCTGTGGCTTGCATCTTTCTAGATGGGTCTCTCAGCCATCTGTTTCTATGAGGAACTCCGCATTGGTAATGGCAGCATAGGATACCTGCCAGACTGCATATTTCCTTAGTTTCATTAAGATCCGGCCCTTTAGATCTCAAGTAAAGATCTAAGGATTCATAATAAATGTCTGTGAATCCTAGATGAGTAATGTATAAACCTCTCAATGCTCTGATGCTCTGCCCATTTATCCATATACTAACAGTTATTCTTTGATCTTCCAGGAATCCAGGGCCTCTGTCCTGCAGGACTCCTTGTTCTATGGTAAGCTGGTCTGTAACCAAGGTTTAATCTGAACCCTTTTAGATTGATGAAGGAACAGTCCTTTGTTACTGAGCATATGCAAACTTATTATTGGTCTGCAGCAGTCCTCATTGTGTTGTGGCAATGGCTATCACCATTCTTTTGCTGGGCAATAAGATTTGTTTTTAGGTCTATTCCGTTGCAGTGGTGTTATAAGTATAATCTAACAATCACCTCTGTTCATTATTAGTGTTGGGGTACAACAGGGTGTGTCTCACTTTCTGTTTCTGCTATTTGGTTTATAACTTTCATACTGAATTTGGCCATTATAGACCTATATCAGACACTCACTACTGTGATTTATCTTTGCAGATTTCTTTAGTTGTCTGTTTCTTGTGATCTTTCAGATCATTTCTATATCTATCCTGGTTCTTGCCTGAGACTTTGGTCCTTGGTGCTTCTGTACCCACGCTGGTGCTATTACTTTGGTACTACTCCACTGGTGCTGTCCGGAGGGACTTATTGGAAAAAGGGAATTGGACCGATTGGTAATTCGATTTCCAGGTAGTCCCTCAGGACAGCACCCTTATTTTCCCTCCCTTATGTTTATGTTTAGGCTTGCACAAGATCGATCTTCCTGCAGATCGTTCATTCATCAAGTAGCCGTGGCTCGAGATTGAGCTGAAACTGTCAAAGGGTTTCTTACATATGAGTTATAGTAGCACGTATAGACTATTTGCATCCATCCTTCTGTGGTACTTTGGAAAACACTGGAAGGTGGAGGTGGGAGGGGCATTTTAACCTCTCTGTGATCCTGTCCTGTCATAGGTCAAGGACGGACTATCTCCACTGGTGCTGTCCTGAGGGGCTTCCTGGAAATCGAATTACTCGTAGGTCTAATTCCCTTTTTCTTCATCAAACCGTAAACAAGAGAAAAAGTCCATATACATATCTTCTTCAGTTTCATACCAACCATGCACTTAATAGCCTCTGTCAGGACTGTACACATACTGGCAGGCGACCAGTCCATGTATTATTATTTATCCTATATAGTATATCAAGGCTGCATTATACAATATATGTACATTCTACCTTTTGTGTCTCCCCCATTTCCTCATAGACTGTAAGCTTGCGAGCAGGGCCCTCACTCCTTTTGACATGAGATATGCTTATTCTGTATTGTCTGTATATGTCCCCCCTAAAATTTGTAAAGTGCTGCGGAATATGTTGGCGCTATAAAAATAAAAACTATTACTATTATATATATATACAGGCACATGTGGGTTCACCCATTCAGATAAATGTTTAGTCACTGCCAGAGACTAAGAGATGGACAACATAACAAGATCCTTATCTCTTCCCACATACAGATACTTCTGAGGCAGGTGAGCCTCCTTAAAATAGCCTGGTCAAACCCACAAGTGGAGATATGGGAACGGCCAGGCTAACCACACATCTACCATCCAGGACCTGCCTAGCTGCATCCTCATGAATAAGTGTGTACTTTGTTCTGTACAGAGTTGAATGTGCTGACAACAAAATCACACACAAATCATCAATGGAAATCAAATTTATTAACCAATGGAGGCCTGGATTTTGAGTCACCCCCAAAATTAAAGAGGAAAAACATACTACAGGCTGATCCAACTTTGATGTAATGTCCTTAAAACAAGTCAAAATGAGGCTCAGTATTGTGTGTGGCCTCCACGTGCCTGTATGACCTCCCTACAACGCCTGGGCATGCTGCTGATGAGGTTGCGGATGGTCTCCTGTGGGATCTCCTCCCAGACCTGGACTAAAGCATCCGCCAACTCCTGTACAGTCTGTGGTGCAACGTGAGGTTGGTGGATGGAGCGAGATATGATGTCCCAGATTTGCTCAATCAGATTCAGGTCTGGGGAATGGGCGGACCAGTCCATAACTTCAATGCCTTCATCTTGCAGGAACTGCTGACACACTCCAGCCACATGAGGTCTGGCATTGTCCTGCATTAGGGGGAACCCAGGGCCAACCGCACCAGCATATGGTCTCACAAGGGGTCTGAGGATCTCATCTCGGTACCTAATGACAGTCAGGCTACCTCTGGTGAGCACATGGAGGGCTGTGCGGCCCTCCAAAGAAATGCCACTCCATACCATTACTGACTCACTGCCAAATCGGTCATGCTGAAGTATGTTGCAGGCAGCAGATCGCTCTCCATGGGGTCTCCAGACTGTCAATTCTGTCACATGTGCTCAGTGTGACCCCGCTTTCATCTGTGAAGAGCACAGGGCGCCAGTGGCGACTTTGCCAATCCTGGTGTTCTGTGGCAAATGCCAAGCGTACTGCATGGTGTTGGGCTGTGAGCAACCCCCATCTGTGGACGTCAGGCCCTCATACCACCCTCATGGAGTCGGTTTCTAACCGTTTGTGCACACACATGCACATTTGTGGCCTGCTGGAGGTCATTTTGCAGGGCTCTGGCAGTGCTCCTCCTGTTCCTCCTTGCACAGAGGCGGAGGTAGAGGTCCTGCTGCTGGGTTGTTGCCCTCCTACGGCCCCCTCCACATCTCCTGGTATACTGGCCTGTCTCGTGGTAGCGCCTCCAGCCTCTGGACACTACGCTGACAGACACAGCAAACCTTCTTGCCACAGCTCGCATTGATGTGCCATCCTGGATGAGCTGCACTACCTGAGCAACTTCTGTGGGTTGTAGAGTCCATCTCATGCTACCACGAGTGTGAAAGCACAACCAACATTCAAAAGTGACCAAAACATCAGCCAGAAAGCATTGGTACTGAGATGTGGTCTGTGGTCCCCACCTGCAGAACCACTCCTTTATTGAGGGTGTCTTGATAATTGCCAATAATTTACATCTATTGCACATTCCATTTGCACAACAGCATGTGAAATTGATTGTCAGTGTTGCTTCCTAAGTGGAAAGTTTGATTTCACAGAAGTTTGATTCACTTGGGAGTTATATTCTGTTGTTTAAGTGTTCTCTTTATTTTTTTGAGTAGTGTATATAAAAATAAACCAGCCTAGATTTAACCCTTAATTTCTTACTCTTATTGGATACAAAGTTTGTGCTTTATTAGATTTTATTATTGTATGATACAAAACAACTACATTTGTGCAATGCCTTTAAAAAGTAACCAACAAAACATATAATACAAAAGTGCACAGGGTGAAAGGAATCCAATCATATGCTGCGTTAATCACACATTACTCACTCACCACTGACATTACTCTTGTATCTCTCATAAACTTCAATGACTTTCCGATAGCGAAATGCCAGCTTTCTCATCCAGTCCATCCCACCTTGTACCCCAGTGCCTGAGGGATGATTCCGGTTCACTGTAGAACTATTAAATCCATCTGTGGTAAAGCTGTAGTTACTGCAATACAAGAAAGCAATTCAAAACTCAATTGTTAATCTATTTTCAGAAATGCAAAAATTCTTAGTTTTTTTTATTTTGGAGAGAGGATAGACAAGATTGAAATACGTGGCCTTCTTGTCAGGCTGATCCAAACACCCATGTGTGATCACACTGGTCAGCAGTTGAACATCTCTGCCAAACAATTGAACTGGATGTGTATGGAACATCGCAAAAGAGCATGCCTAGCCCCACTACAATGAGCATACTCAATCTATCCAAACTCCATACACGATAGTTACTCTTTAATGTTCTGCTAATGGTAGCAATTTTTTTAAAAAAAAGGATTGTCCAATGCTTTTATATTGGTGCCCTAACCTTAGGATAGATCCATCAATGGCAGATCCATGATCAGTTGTGGAGAATAGCAGCTGTATAGTGGTCGCAGCAGGATACTACAGATCCACTCATTCATTCGAACAGGGGCAGATGTGCAGTATCCGGGTGCAGTCACTATACAGTTGATGGAACGGTGCACCTCCATCAATCTATACGATGGTTTAGCTTTAACTAGGTCAATGTCAGAAGTATCAGACAACCCCTTTACTTGTGAATTTCTACAGTGCTTTTCGGGAGTGGAAAAAAATGCAGCACCAACACGTTGCATAAATGTAAATGAGATTTGCATGTCATTTTACAATGGGGCCCTAGGGCAGACAGATGCAATGGCATTCATCAAGAATATGGCCAGTTTCAGACATATACCTCATGAGCATATACAACCGACCATAGCGGTAAACACCAAGTGCACTTAGTCTATCACTTGTATCTGACAATCCCTGGTCCATATTCTGATGCTGGTCTTGTGAAATTCAAAATAAGAAAAGCTGAACTTCCACTGGCCAGCTTGAAGGGAACCTTTCATATCATTCATGCTACTCAGTTACTCAAACCATGAGCAGCATGACTTTATAGCAGGCATGTATGCTTTGCACTGAAATGCTCTTGCGTTTCAGAGAAAAGATTATATATGATTATATATATATATATATATATATATATATTTTTTTTTTTAAAAGCCAGGCGATATTCAGAGGCCGGTCCTACTGTCCTACTGAATAGACTGTTAGAATTTGTATTATGGCAAGAAAAAAGCAGCTAAGTAAAGAAAAACGAGCGGCCATCATTACTTTAAGAAATGATTGTCAGTCAGCGCAAAAAATTGGGAAAACTTTGAAAGTGTCCCCAAGTGCAATTGCAAAAACCATCAAGTGCTGCAAAGAAACTGGCTCATATGAGGACCGCCCCAGGAAAGGAAGACAAAGTCTATTCAGTAGGACTATCAGCTGTGTATCCACCTGACTTCTGTGCTACACAACTGATGGTCCCAACCCCATTTATAAGGCAAGAAATCCCACTTATTAAACCAGACAGGGCACACCTGTGAAGTGAAAACCATTTTCGGTGATTACCTCTTGAAGCTCATCAAGAGAATGCCAAGAGTGTGCAAAGCAGTCATCAAAGCAAAAGGTGGCTACTTTGAAGAACCTAGAATATAAGACATATTTTCAGTTGTTTCACACTTTTTTGTTAAGTATATAATTCCACATGTGTTAATTCATAGTTCCGATGCCTTCAGTGTGAATGTACAATTTTCATAGTAATGAAAATACAGAAAAATCTTTAAATGAGAAGGTGTCCAAACGTTTGGTCTGTACTGTATGTATGTGTGTATACACACTATATATATATATATATATATATATATATATATATATATATATATATATATATATATATATATATATATATATATATATATATATATATAATATCTACTATATAATTGTCTTATCCTGTCTGTCTGTCCAGGAAATCCCGCGTTGCTCACCGATTTGGGCGCCAAATTTAAATATCGGCCGCGACCAATCAGCACAGCGGTGTTTAAATGTGGAGCCAAGATCGGTGATTGGTCGCGGCCGATATTTAAATTTGGCGCCCAAATCGGTGATTGGTTGCGGGCAGCGCCAGCGACCAATCAGCGATTTTTAACACAAATGTCCGGACCTTTGTAACACCATGCGGATACTGTGGGGACATCAGCGGCTAGGGTGTGAAGGGAGGACCGGGGAGCGGCGCTGCGGGTCGGGATACTTCTGCTGCGAGCAGTCGCTCATCTCCCGGCTTCTCGGAGTGGAAGTATCCACACAGGCAGCGGCGCTCCCCAATCCTCACTAATACGATTCCGCTCCCCGCTCCTCACCAATACGATTCGCTGATTGGTCTCGTGCGGAGAGCGCGACCAATCAGTGATCTTGGCGCTAAAGTTAAACACCACTCTGCTGATTGGTCGCGGCCGCTGCCCGCGACCAATCACCGATTTGGGCTCCACATTTAAATAACGGCCGTGACCAATCACCGATCTTGCCGCGACTTTTAAACACTGCAGTGCTAATTGGTCGCGGACGCCAGCCGCGACCATTCAGCGAGATTGGCGCCAAATTTAAACAACGCTCTGCTGATTGATCGCGGTCGCTGGCTGAGATCAATCAGCAGTATTGGCGCAAAATTTAAACCCCACTCTGCTGATTGGTCGCGGTCGCCGGCCAATCAGCGATTTTGGTGCCAAATTTAAACACTCTCTCCATTCCTCACTAACACGGTTCGCTGATTGGTCGCGGGCGGCGGCTGCGACTAATCAGCGATTTTGGCGCAAAATTTAAACATTGCTCTGCTAATTGCGCCCCGTCGGCCGCATACCTATTCTAGAATACCCGATGCATTAGAATTGGGCCACCATCTAGTGTGTATATGTATATATAGGTATATGTATATATATATGTATGTATGTATATGTGTATATATGTATGTATATGTGTATATATGTATGTATATGTGTATATATGTATGTATATGTGTATATATGTATGTATATGTGTATATATGTATGTATATGTGTATATATGTATGTATATGTGTATATATGTATGTATATGTGTATATATGTATATGTATGTATATATATATATATATATATATATATATGTATATATGTGTATATATATATGTATGTGTATATATATGTGTGTATATATATATGTATGTGTATATATATATGTATATATATATATATGTATATACATATA
>NW_027362941.1:3080024-3137781 GCF_046119375.1 Phyllobates terribilis | reverse complement strand
TCAAATAACACATCCTAGATCTGAATGAGTGAAATATTCTCATTGAATACTTTGTTCTGCACAAAGTTTAATGGGAGGGGAGGAGTCCTGAGGTGATAATTTGCATATTTCCACTGCATTTTGGGATAAGTGAAGAGTCTCCGAGCTCAAAGAACACTGGATTTTGGCTGTTGGAGCTGAAAGGATGGCATCGGTGAACCGCGCGCCAGTAGGCGAAATTTGGAGCGTTTTCCACTGTTTTCATAACACATTAACAATAAGAACATGGAACAGTCCAGGAGCCATTTGGTGAGCTGCATATCCTGCTACATGTTCACAGACTTGCCAGTGGAAAAGCCAAACTTCACATGCCAGAAATGCAAGCTTGTGTCCCTGTTGGAGGAAAAGTTGTTAAATCTCGAAGAGAGGTTAACTACCTTGAAATTCATTAAGGATGGTAAAGAGTTCTTAGAGCAGAATTATCTCTTCATGATACAGAAAGAGAAGAAATTCGAACTGCACCTGACGAAACAGAAGAATGGAAGCATGTGACCCAGAGAAGTAGGAGGATCGAGAGGCAGTCAACACACATACTGGTCAGGAACCAGTACCAGGCTCTCACGCAGGAGAACCACGAAGAAATACAGCAAGATAAGACTTTGCCCACAATGAATACGCTTGTAAGCCCTCAGAATCCTCCTGGATGGAGAAAGAAGAATGTTGTGAAGAAAAAACGGAGCGTGGTGGTCATGGGGGATTCCCTCTTGAGAGGAACAGAGGCAGCTATCTGCAGACCAGACATAACCTCGAGAGAAATGTGCTGTCTTCCAGGTGCAAAAATTAAAGATATCTGACAGGATATCAAGACTCTTCAGACCTAGATTTTAAGCGACTCAGAGAGAGAATAGGAGGGATCCAATGGCTGGATGTCAAGGACCAAAATGTCCAGGAAGGATGGGAAATTTTTCAAAATGAGATTCTCAAAGCACAATCGTTAACAATCCCGAAAAGTAGGATCAATGTGAAGCATTTAAGGAAACCAGAATGGATGAATACAGAACTTAAACATTTCTTTCTTTCTTTTTAGCATGTGTTTATCAAATGGAAAGAGGGAGGCATATCTAAAGAAGATTATAATGCAGTCTGCAGAACCTGTAGGACATGTATCAGGTTAGCTAAAGCTGACAATGAATTAAGGCTTGCAAGAGATGTCAAAATCAATAAAAAAGGATTTTGGGGGTTTGTCAAAAGTAAAAGAAAAGTCAAAGATGCTATAGGATTTTTACAGGATGAAAATGGTGAAATGGTAAGAAAGGATGTTGAGAAGGCCAAACTTTTTAATTCCTATTTTGCGTCAGTTTTCTCTCAGAAAGAAAATGTAACATCAACTGATCTTCACTGTCCTATTAAAGGAATAGAAGAATCCAGGTTATCTGTAAACGGAAAGATTGTGAGGGAATATTTAGCTAACATAAATGAGTTCAAGTCTCCAGGTCCAGATGAATTACACCCCATAGTACTGATGGAGATCGTAGAAGAAATTTTAGAACTACTCTCTATAATCTTTGAAAATTCTTGGAGAACAGGAGAAGTCCCAGAAGACTGGAGAAGAGCAAATGCTGTTCCTATCTTCAAAAAGGGGAAGAAGGTGGACCCAGGGAACTATAGGCCGGTGAGTCTGACTTCTATACCAGGAAAGATCTTTGAAAAAATTATTAAACAACATGTATGTACTGTAAGTACCTGGATAAGAATGAAGTGATTAACCAGAGTCAGCATGGGTTTGTAACTAACAAGTCATGTCAGACTAACTTAATTTCCTTCTATGACAGAATGACTGACTGGGTGGATCAGGGAAATGCTGTAGATATAGTATATCTTGACTTCAGCAAAGCATTTGACAAAATATCTCACACCATCCTTATTGAAAAAATGACCACATATGGAATGGACAAGGCAACTGTTAGGTGGATTCATAACTGGCTTAGTGATCGGACTCGAAGAATGGTCGTAAATGGCTTCATATCCAGTTGGATGAATGTCTCAAGTGGGGTACCACAGGGCTCTGTCCTGGGACCTGTATTGTTCAACATCTTTATCAATGATTTAGATGAAGGAATTGAGGGTAAACTGATTAAATTTGCTGATGACACAAAGCTAGGAGGGATAGCTAACACTAGAGAAGAGAGGGGATTCAAAAAGACCTAAATAAACTGGAGCAGTGGCAGCAACTAACAGAATGGTTTTTAACAGGGAAAAATGCAAAGTACTACATCTGGGCAATAAAAATGAAAAAAGCATATACAGAATGGGAGGAATAGAGCTAAGCAACAGCACATGTGAAAAAGACTTAGGTATACTAATAGATCATAGACTGAACATGAGTCAACAGTGTGATGCAGCAGCAAAAAAGGCAAATACAATTCTGGGATGTATTAACAGAAGCATACAGTCTAGATCACGTGAAGTCATTATCGGTCTTTACTCCTCTTTGGTCAGACCTCATCTGGAATATTGTGTACAGTTTTGGGCACCACATTTTAAAAAAGACATAGACAAACTGGAGCAAGTTCAGAGAAGAGCGACCAAAATGGTGACCGGTCTGCAAACCATGTCCTATGAGGAACGGTTACAGGATTTGGGAATGTTTAGCTTGCAAAAAAGAAGACTGAGAGGAGACTTAATAGCTGTCTACAAATATGTCAAGGGCTGTCACATTGTAGAAGGATCATCTTTATTCTCATTTGCACAAGGAAAGACTAGAAGCAATGGGATGAAACTGAATGGGAGGAGACACAGATTAGATATTAGAAAAAACTTTTTGACAGTTGGGGTGATCAATGAGTGGAACAGGCGGCCACGAGAGGTGGTGAGTTCCCCTTCAATGGACGTCTTCAAACAGAGGCTGGACAGACATCTGTCTGAGATGATTTAGTGAATCCTGCTTTTACCAGGGGGTTGGACCAGATGAGCCAGGAGGTCCCTTCCGACTCTACCATTCTATGATTATATATAATTTAAAATCTATCACTAAAGAAATTCTATGTACCTGCACTTTAAGCAGAAATTGCCACTAACAACGTAAATGATGATAATATTAGTGATAGGTTAATAGTACATGTGAGAAAAAACGTCTTTTGAAATATAGGTCATTACAAAAGTAAAGCCATAATATGTGAAAAACAACTTTTTATGGCACGAGCTCTATATGTAAATGAGCTGACTTTGGGTGAAGTCGCCTCCATGGATTCACATATGATTACCCATCATCCTCTCCTCCTGGTTACGTCCATTTCCTATGATGCATAGCGTCATAGGGAAGCGAGTTACTGCGGGACTTTTAATTCTGCAGCTAAGAAACAAACCAGGTGCAGAGATGAGCACAGTGCTCAACAGAGAGCACTCCCCTTGTGCTGCAATCCGCTCAACAGAGCTGATCCAGGGACATTTGTCATCATTGAGGGCTGCTGCATCTTGCCCATAGCTGCTGCACCTCACTGCCCAGAACTCCCATGGGCGCAGCGAAGCCGCAGGCTGCATTCACTTCTGCACTTGCACACAGTGATCTTCTGTCTACTCCCCTACTGCTAAAATCAGCTCCCTTAACTACGCCTCCCCTCTAGATAGCAGAGCTGATGATATTAGGAGGAGGAATCTGGAGGTGCTGATCGCTGTGTGAGAAGGATTGCAGCTGTATGCGTATGCTATGTGAGCGGTACGCGTGCTGCATGCTTATGTTATGTCAGCATTTTTAAAGGTTCATGCTACTTTTTTTTCTAAAAAGGTGCAAAATTCATCATGTAAATGCACCATTGTGGGTATGTGTGGTATTCGTGAAAAAACGGAAATCACATGTACTGTAAACACATGTGTTAAGGAGGCTTCAGAATGGATTCACGACTACCAATGGTGCCATAGACTGTGATGAAATGAACTGTGCATGTGTTTTTTTTTTTTTTTTTCTGAACATGTCCATTTGTTCAGATGGGCAGATGTAGGTAGGAAACTTCACTTTTCTGCTTGTCTGAACAAATGGACATGTTAAGAGAAAAAAAACACAAATGGAGTTCATTTGAACTCTGTTCATGTCATCACAGTCCTTTTTTTAGGGGTTTCCAGACAGAACCCATGAACGCCCAGCAGAAGCAAAGTGTGAAACTCGGGGTTACTACACTGCACCTGACCAGAGGCTCTTCCTAGCAATAGGCCTGGAATCCGGGGCCGTGTCTCATTAAAGCACAGCACGCTGAGCTGCCAGTCTCAAGATGGCTTCTCTCATAGTCTGTATTCAGAATGCTGTAATGACTATATTCAGTCATTATGCTTACAAAGGTGAGTTACATTTACTTGATACATGCAGAAATGTATTATTATTTATTCCATGGTGCTTTACATGTAAAAAAGGGGTATACATAGCAAAAACAATTACAATAATCTTGAACACAATGTGACAGCGACTGGTACAGGAGGAGCGAGGACCCTGCCCGCGAGGGCTCACTATCTACAAGGGATGGGTGAGGATACAGTAGGTAAGGGTAGAGCTGGTCGTGCAGCGGTATTGTGGAGCGGGATAGAGAGTTCCAGAGTAGGGGGTGGAGCATGGGAGAAATCTTGTATTCGATTGTGGGAGCAGCAGATAAGAGGGGAGTAGAGAAGGAGATCTTGTGAGGATCGGAGGTTGTGTGCGGGTTTGTAACGCGAGACTAGGTCAGAGATATATGGAGGAGACAGGTTGTGAATGGCTTTGTATGACATGGTTAGGGTTTTGAACTGGAGTCTGAGCAATGGGGAGCCAGTGAAGAGATTGACAGAGGAGAGGCCGGGGAATAGCGGGGGGACAGGTTTATTAGTCGGGCAGCAGAGTTTAGGATGGATTGGAGGGGTGCGAGAGTGTTGGAAGGGAGGCCACAGAGCAGGAGGTTGAAGTAGTCAAGGCGGGAGATGATGAGGGCGTGCACTAGTGTTTTTGCAGATTCATGGTTGAGTAATGTGCGGATTCTGGAGATATTTTTGAGCTGGAGTCGGCAGGAAGTGGTAAGGGCTTGGATATTTGGCTTGAAGGAGAGATCAGAGTCCAGGGTTACCCCAAGGCAGCGAGCTTGAGAGACTGGGGAGAGTGGGCAGCCATTGACGTTGATAGATAGGTCAGTTGGGGGGTGTTGAATGAGATGGCGGAAAGATGATGAATTCTGTGTTGTCCATGTTAAGTTTTAAAAACTAGCAGAGAATTAGGATGAAATAGCGGACAGATATTGTGGGATTTTGGTTAGTAAGGAAGTGATATCTGGTCCAGAGAGGTAGATCTGTGTGTCATCAGCATAGAGGTGGTAATGAAAGCCATGAGACTCTGAGCTGTCCCAGGCCTAAGGTGTAGATGGAGAAGAGTAGGGGTCCTTGAACTGAACCTTGGTGGACACCGACAGATAGGGGGTGAGAGGAGGAGGAGGTGGTGTGTGAGTGGGAGACACTGAATGTCCTGTCTGTTAGGTATGAGGAGATCCAGGATAGGGCCAAGTCTGTGATGCCGAGAGATGAGAGTTTGTAGTAATGGTGGAGAAGGTGGTTTTGGAGGAGGAGGGTTGAGTAGGTGTGGGGAGGGGCTGTGGGGGTTTAGGCAAGAGCTTTGTCTGATGGTGTCAATCTTCTGCTTGAAGAATGAGGCAAAGTCTTCGGCTGAAATAAGAGGCGAGGAGGAGGCACTGGGGGACAGAGGAGAGAATTGAAGGTGTTGAATAGTTTGGGGTTGTGAGACAGGGAGGATATGAGGGATGCGAAGTATGTTTGTTTTGCTGCAGTGAGTGTTTACTTGAAGTAAGTGAGGGACTGTTTGAATGCGATGAAGTGCTCATTGGAGTGGGACCTTTTCCATCTACGCTGAGTAACCCTGGAGGCCCGTCGCAGTTCTTTAGTTAGGCTGGTGTGCCAGATTTGTCTGTTCATTGTGCGAGTTTTAGTATGTGTGAGGGGGGCGACCGAATCGATAGCTGCAGCTGTTGTGGTGTTGTATAAAGTGGCAGCAACATCTGCATCATGTAAGGAGCTAATGTATGTAAGAGGGAGAAGGGATTCAGAGAGTGAGTTTAGGTCAAGGTGTTTGAGATTTCTGCGAGGATATGCAAGTTTATGGAGTGGGGATTGTTGCCCTGAAGAGGAACGGGTAGAGAATGTAAGTAGGTTGTGGTCACAGAGAAGGAGAGGTGAGTTAGAGAGGTTAGATAGGGAACAGAGGCGGGTGAAGATTAGGTCCAGTGTGTGGCCGTCTTTGTGGGTGGGTGTGGAAGACCACTGAGTAAGACCGAAGGAGGAAGTGAGGGATAGAAGCTTAGAGGGAAGTGTCATTGTGGATGTTAGTCGCCCATGAGGATAGTGGCGATGTCAAGGGAGAGGAAATGAAGTAGCCAAGTGATGAAGTGGTCAAAGAAAGTGGTGGTTGATCCTGGGGGGCAGTAAATGACAGCCGGTTGGAGGGGGAGTAGATGCGCACGCAGTGCACTTCAAAAGAGGGGAGAGTAATGGAGGGCGGCAGTGGGATATTGGTGAAGGAACCGTTATCTGAGAGGAGGAAACCTATTCCTCCACCATGCTTGCCAGTGGGGAGGGGTGGGGGTGGGGTATGGAAGAGGTGGAATCCGCCGTACGAAAGTGCAGCAGGAGAGGCAGTGTCAGAGTGAGTGAGCCAGGTTTCTGTGATGCCGAGGAAGGAAAGCTGGTTAGTGATGAAGAGGTTGTGAATGTAGGAAAGTTTGTTGCAGATGGAGTGAGCCTTCCATAGAGCTCCTGTTAGAGGGACTGGGGAAGCGGGGGCTTGGCGGATGGGTTTAAGGTTAGAAGGGCTACGAGAGTTTGGGATAGATCGTGGGCAGGAGGTGAAAGTGATTGTAGGGATGTCATCATCCCCAAACATCCTTTCAATTGATGGGATAAGAAAACTGTCCAAAATATCCATGTAAACTTGGGCATTTATTGAAGGTGTAATGACAGCCATCTCCCCAGTGCCTTTACCTGACATGCAGCCCCATATCATCAATGACTGTGGAAATTTGCATTTTCTCTTCATGCAGTCATCTTTATAAATCTCATTGGAACGGCATCAAACAAAAGTTCCAGCATCATCACCTTGCCCAATGCAGATTTGCGATTCATCACTGAATATGACTTTCATCCTGTCATGCACAGTCCACGATTGCTTTTCCTTAGCCCCTTGTAACCTTGTTTTTTTCTGTTTAGGTGTTAATGATGGCTTATGTTTAGCTTTTCTGTATGTAAATCCCATTTCCTTTAGGCGGTTTCTTATAGTTGGGCCACAGACATTGACTCCAGGTTCCACCCATTCGTTCCTCATTTGTTTTGTTGTGCATTTCCTGTTTTGGAGACATATTGCTTTGTTTCCGGTCTTGACTCTTTGATGTCTTCCTTGGTCTACAAGTATGTTTGCCTTTAACAACCTTCCCATGTTTGTGTTTAGTCCAGATTTTAGACACAGCTGACTGTGAACAACCAACATCTTTTGCAATATTGCATGATGATATACCTTCTTTTAAAAGTTTGATAATCCTCTCCTTTGTTTCAATTGACATCTCTCGTGTTGGAGCCATGATTCATGTCAGTCCACTTGGTGCAACAGCTCTCCAAGGTGTGATCAGTCCTTTTTAGATGCAGACTAACGAGCAGATCTAATTTGATGCAGGTGTTAGTTTTGGAAATGAAAATTTACAGGGGAATTCCATAATTTTTTCCTCAGAATTGAGTGATTCCATAATTTTTTCCCTCTGCTTGGTCTGAAAAAAAATACCCTTACTGAGTACCACATTTTTAATCTTGATTTCTTTTAGTGTTTCTTAAAGCCCTAAAGTTGCCATTTGAAATGACTTTAGCTTTGTGCCATGTCTGTGGTCTACTTTATTTCAACAACATTAAACAACTGAATGAACATCCTCTGAGCCCGGTGATTCCATAATTTTTGCCAGGGGTTGTGCGTGTGTGTATGTTTGTTTGTTTGTTTATGTATATGTGTGTGTGTGTGTGTGTGTATATATATATATATATATATATATATATATATATATATATATATATATATATATATATATATATATATATATATATATATATATATCTCATAAACATTCAACTGAACTAACAGTCCTTCTGAGGACTAATCCAGCTGCATTTATTCAGTAGTGATAGCAGGAGGCAGGCAGGCAGTGTATGTGGCAGATTGCAGTGCACGATACAGCAAAGAGGGTCCATTGAACATCCTGTTAGTATAGGTATTCCACAACAAGCAAATATCAATCTGAACTAACAGTCCTTCTGAGGACTAATCCAGCTTCATATATTCAGCGTTGATAGCAGGATTTAGGTAGGCAGTGTATGTGGTAGAATGCAGTGCATATAGTGCAAGAGGGTCCATTGAACGTTCCTTCTGCTGCTGTTACAGATATTTGTAGACCTAGCCCCAGATATCAGGGGCCAGGATATTAATCCTCGTTGGTTGCTTAAAAAGCAATCCAGAGTACACTATTTTTCTGCTCCATTTGTTTGTTCTCACTGCAGGATAAAGCCAGATCTGTTCCATATTTCAGCGAAAAAAATCCAGAAATTTAAACTGAACTTGGAAAATATTGGCCTCCTTTTCCATTCTGTTGCAGTGTGTCTGTCAAGCTATTCACACTAGGTGTCTGTGAAGGATAATATTAGCAAATTACAGGCCTGCTATTTAAAACCATGGTTCTCTGTCAGACGTATCACACAACTGCGGTTCAAATCCAGCCATTTGTAATGAATGTGGAAAATATTGTCCTCCATTTATAGATTGTTGCTTTGTCAGTGTACACCATTTTACAGCTTCATTTGCTTGTTCGCAGAATACAGCCAGATTTTTTTTTTTTTCGTTTTATTCATATTACTGTATTGTGGAAGCAGAGGAACGTTTTTCAATGATCAGACAGACGCACGTGATCCTTATGACTGCCATAATAATGCAGAAATTTTGTAGAGTGCCAAATATTCCATTGCTTTTAAAGTCATCCACCTGTGTTTTGTTGAACCAATTGACACTTGGTCGCTGACAAATACCATGCCATGAGGCAACTGCTTGAAACCGTGGCCATCAGACATTATCCCATATGACTGCCCTAATAATCCAGCAATTATTGTGAGCGTGTCAAATATTACACTCCATTTAAAGTATTGGAGTTCAGAGTTCAAACCTATTCTCAGTTGGCCGTTGACAAATAGCATATCTGTGAATAATGTTGTCAGAGTATTATGTCACTTTTGCAGACTGACAAAAAAAGCAAAACATAACAAACAAGCTAAAATGGAAAAAATGTTTAGAAACATTCTTTCCAGGTTAATGACTTGTATATAAGACCAAAGAAATAAAAACATAAATAAACTTATGGACTGTGGAAGACTTTTATGCGACCAGAATGAACACTCATGTGTAGCTGGTGATGATACCACCTAGCAGCAGCACCTGTTCCTATTGTAAATGCATCTGACAGCATTATCGATGGGGAATAGAATAGATTTTAAATTTTTTTTGGGCAGCACGCAGTATAAGGCAATAATACCTGGCTGAATAGGTGTAATACGCTATCCGTACTGCGATACCTCACCCGTAAAAGAATTTCAGATAAGACTGTTAATATTCTATAACACAGAATCTATTTGAATTGTCCTTCCCATTGAGTGTCTCTCCTTTACTATTATTGCATATGCAACAGTTTCAAGGGCTGACATAAATTAGGACGCACTCCAATACACATTTGAAGAGACATTAAAAAAAACAAAAAAAAAAAACCACAGGATCTTTCTTTAGTTTAAAAACCAGACTCGCCAATGTAGCCTCAATGTAATCACATTGTTCAGCTCCTGCTCCTCCTCTTCTGGTTCAGCCTCCATCTCCAAAATTACCACATCAGTCACAAGTTGAAATCACTGCAGCACTGCCTTGGCCAAGCGGCAACAGGCTGTGCTGAAGATAATATGCTTAATGCTTAGGTGACAAACCGCCCACCGCTGCAGAGTTGTTGAAAGCTGTAACACAGCACTCTGATCTGTGGCTCTCACTGCTGAACCTACAGCCAGGCATGGTCGTGTGTGACGGTTGGTGGAACCTGGTGACGGAGAAATGACAGCCGGAGTAGATATGGTTTCCCTCTGACAGTCCTTTCACTGAGCTAAAGAATATGGCTGTGGTGAAATACAACTCTCACCAAGAAGCAGTTTCAGTGCAAAACATTGAGCCCACCAGAGGATTTGATTTTGAGGGCCCACCTTTCTCCCCCGCTCAAGAGTCCCATAGCAGCTGCTAAGTTTGCGCTATCATGAACTCTCCTGAAGGAGAAGCCAGGGCCCACCCGAGGATTCTCGGGTGGGCCAGTAAAACCCTGGCGAGAAGCAGCCCTGGCTAAGAAAAGTGTGTGGGAAGGTTTCTGGACACTTAATGGCTGCTTTTTTACTGTGGACTAGCTCCAGCAATCTATAAGATTGCAATCTATGATCCCTTCACTGGCACCCCATTGGCCAGAGACTTCGGTTCAAAACCGTAACCATGTCTGCTCCATGTACACACGTGGTCAAAATTGTTGGTACCCCTCGTTTAATGAAAAAAAAAAAACACAATGGTCACAGAAATAACTTAAATCTGACAAAAATAATTCTAAATTAAAATCTTTGAAAATGAACAAATGGAAGTCAGACATTGCTTTTCAACCCGGCTTCCACATAATTTTAAAAAAAAATAAACTTCTGAAATAGGCCTGGACACAAATAATGGTACTCTTAGCTTAATATTTTGTTGAACAACCTTTTGAGGCAATCACTGCAATCAAATGATTCCTATAACTGTCAATGAGACTACTGCACCTCTCGACAGGTATTTTGGCCCACTCCTCATGAGCAAACTGCTCCAGTTGTCTCGTGTTTGAAAGTTGCCTTTTCCAGACAGCGTGTTTCAGCTCTTTCCAAAGATGCTCAATAGGGTTAAGGTCAGGGCTCATAGAAAGCCACTTCAGAATAGTCCAATGTTTTCCTCTTAGCCATTCTTGGGTGTTTTTTAGCTGTGTTTTGGGTCATTATCCTATTGCAAGACCCATGACCTGCGACTGAGACCAAGCTTTCTGACACTGGCCAGCACATTTCTCTCTAGAATCCCTTGCTAGTCTTGAGATTTCATTGTACCCTGCACAGATTCAAGACTCCCTGTGCCAGATGCAGCAAAGCAGCATCAAAACATAACAGAGCCGCCTCAGTGTTTCACAGTAGGGACGATGTTCTTTTCTTGATATGCTTGTGGCTTGTCAACATGTAGTTTGACAGATTCCAGTCTGGCTTTTTTATAATTTTTTTTCAACAGTGGTGTTCTCCTTGGTCGTCTCCCTTGAAGCCATGAGGTTGGCTACAGTCCCATGTATCTTAAATTTCTGAATAAAATGTACAACTGTAGTCACATGAACAACATCAAGCTGCTTGAAGATCGTGTTATAACCTTTACCTTTAACATGCTTGTCTATAATTTTCTTTCTAATCTCCTGAGACAACTCTTTCCTTTGCTTCCTCTGGCCCATGTGGAGTGTGGTACACACTTTCACCAAACAGCACAGTGAGTATCTGTATCTCTATATACAGGTCCACTGACATTACAAGATTGTAGACACCTGTGATGCTAATTAGTGGACACAACTTGATTTAACATGTCCCATTTGTCACATTATTTTCAGGGTTACCTACCATCATTTCTGTCCAAGATCTGAAACTGATCTAAGACAGACATCCTCCTTAATCAGAACCTGACACCTCCGTCTCCAAGAATTCTCTTGTGCCGTGCGGGTTTTCTGTAATGCCCAAAATGCGTACAATGCACGGAAAACGCAGTGGAACATAGTCGTCCTTGTGTGCCAGACTACCAACAGCCAAGACTTCCCTGTTCTCACCAAGAGTATTACTGTCTATGTTCTCTTCCTCCTCCTCCTCATCACTCAATCCACGCTGAGATGAGGCTGGGCTGGGTAGCATCACCTTGTACAGTTCCTTGCTCCGCCTGCAATGCCTCCTCTTTAATTGTGAGCAGCGAGCGATTCAGTAGACAGAGAAGCGGGTTGGTGACGCTAATTATGGTGTCATCGTCACTCACCATCTTGGTGGAGTCCTCAAAGTTTTGGAGGAGGACACAGATGTCAGATATCCATGCCTACTCATCAGCTCTTATGTGCGGAGGCTGACTTGAGTGCCAACGGACGTGTTGAAGCTGGTACTCAACAACTGCTCTCTGCTGCTCAAAACCATTCCAAAGATATGTTACGTTGATTTCCCACGCGTAGTCACATCGCACACCAGTCAGTGAGCTGGAAGCTACAAACGCTGCTGAAGCCCTGCCAGGGCGGCGGAAACTTTAGCTGACTTTCTGAAATGGGCACACATGCGGCGTACTTTAACAAGCAGATCTGGCAGATCCGTGTAGATTTTGAGAAACTGCAGAACCACCAGGTTGAGCACATGGGTCCCGGCTTCCACAATTTAAACCCAGTGGAATGCGTCAGTGAGATTAACTGCCCCTGGCCACATTCGCTTGTCCACGTGTTTGTGGTTAGGCGGTCCTTCCCAGTAAGTGCACTGAGGAGGGCACGGGTAATGTTCTGGGACTCAAGTTTGTGGAAGGCGGAGTCGATACCGGGAGAAATAGTGTCGGCTGGGGACTGATTATGGACACCCGGCCGCCACAAGCATGAGGTTGTGGGAAGCTTCTGCCTCCACGAGCCTAAAGGGCAACATTTCAAGCACAAGCAGTCCAGAAATATGGCAGTTTAGGATTGCAGCCTGTGGGCGGGTGGATGGTTGGCTGCATGCTTGCGCTTGCATTCCAAGTAACAGAAAACTAAGCCGATGGTGGCCTCTATCATCATCACGACTCCACCTCGGCTATATGAACTCTTCTGAAGGAGAAGCCGGGACCCACTGGAGGATACTCCGGTTCTCTGGTGGGCCTGTCCAACCCTGTTGAGAAGCAGCCCTTGCTAAGAAAAGTGTGTGGGAAGGTCCTGGACACTCTATGGCTGCTTTTTTACTGAGGGGGAAACCCACGCAAACACTGGGAGAACATACAAAATCCTTGCAGATGTTGTCCTTGGTGGGATTTGTACCCTGGACCCCAGCCCTGCAAGGCTTCAGTGCTAATCACTGAGCCACTGTGCTTCCCTCTCTGTTCTCCCTCTGATATCTAACATGTTGGACAAACTTGCACCTACTGCCTCTCAGTTTCTCCAGCTGCTTTGTGAGAAACTAATGTATTTGGGAAGCCACTTAGTCTGCCAAATATACAATTCCTGAGAAGAAAATTGTGGATGGCTTCGCTTCTGGTGCTGGGTGCCAATACCAAACTACTGTAAATATTCCAGACTGGTTTGAGCTAAGCTTATTTCCACAGAAAAGTACCAGCAGCAAGCTAAGGAGATGGTGGCCTCTATAATTATCACAATCTCATCTTGGCACAATGAACTCTCCTGAAGGAGAAGTCAGGGCCTACTGGAGGAGTCTCCGGTTCTCTGGTGTGCCCGTCCAACGCTGCCGATAAGCAGCCCTGGCTAAGAAAAGTGTGGGGGAAGATTCACGGACACCGTATGGCTGTTTTTTTGTTTTTTTACTGTGGACTGGCTCTGTACCATCCCTGGCTACATTCACCTGTCCACATATTTGTGCTTAGCTGGTCCTTCCCAGTAAGTGCACTGGAAAGGGCACGGGTAATTTTCTGGGACCCGCGGCCGGTGGGTGGGTCATTGGCTGCATACTTGCGCTTGCATTCCGTGTAACACAAAGCTAAGGAGATGGATGATCCAACCATGAGGAATAATTTGGTCGTTGTCTAGGAGACCGAGCACAATATTAACCCAGTGACATGCGTCAGTGAGATGTACCGTCCCTGGCCACATTCACTTGTCCACGTGTTTGTGGTTAGGCGGTCCTTCAACAGTAAGTGCACTGGAAAGGGCATGTGTAATTTTCTGGGACCCGCGCTTGTGGAAGGTGGAGACGATACCGGGAGAAATAGTGGCAGCTGGGGAGCGAGTATGGACACTCGGCCGCTGCCGCCATGAGGTTGTGGAAAGCTTCCACGTCCGCGAGCCGAAAAGGCAACATTTCAAGTGCAAGCTGCTGCCCAGAAATGTGGCAGTTTAGTATTACGGCCTGTGGGTGAGTGGCTGGCTGCATACTTGTGCTTGCATTCTAAGAACTGTGGTTGGGACAACTAAACGCTGCAATGGAACAAGGACGGTGATGGTTGCCAGTCTGCAGTGACAGGGCAGGGCGGGAGGCATCTTCGCATGCGCCATGGACAGGGGGGATTGGCGTGCATGCACAACAGCGGAAGAGGCAGTGGTGTCACCCGCACACGTTGTTTCTGGATCTTGGTGTTTGGCCCAGCTTGTCAGGTGCTTCACTGTCATGTGCCTGAGCATGAAACAAGAGGGGATTGTAGGGAGAGAAAATAGGAAGCGCAGGCTTCTAAGTGTAGTAGTTAGATTCCAAGGGTATATACTCAGTATAAATCCACTCACCTATTTGGTATCTTGAGGTAAAGCATGTAAATCCAATCAGTGGATCACTCCATTCCTCTTTCCATTCAGTTTGCTGCAGAAATCTGGGAGCTGATGAGAGCACTGGACAGAGCTTTCATAGGCAATACCACTTTGTAAATGTTTTTTCCCAGCGATATGCGCTCCTGAAGGATGATGGAACTTGATATTCGGATTCAAAGAATTTTTATTTCAAACTAAAATACAACCGGTTTCGACTTCTTTGAGTCTTCCTCAGGTATAACATCATGCATATAAACAGATCTATCTACACACATTTTATAGCAGATATCCCTGCTTGTCATTTTGGGTGGAGACTGAAAGATCTGTTTTTCAGACACACCCAGATACTCAGATATGCAGGATTTTGCACTCTGAGGAATCTAACAAAACCCATATACTAAATGACTTTCATACAGTTTAAAAAAAAAAAAAAATTTTTTTACACACAAATTTTTTCTTTTTTTCTCCTTTCCTTCCTTCCTTCACACAGAAAGCATTTTCTTTTCTAAAAACACTATAAATGACCCAAAATGACAAGCAGGGATATCTGCTATAAAATGTGTGTAGATAGATCTGTTTATATGCATGATGTTATACCTGAGGAAGACTCAAAGAAGTCGAAACCTGTTGTATTTTAGTTTGAAATAAAAATTCTTTGAATCCGAATATCAAGTTCCATCATCATCCTTCAGGAGCGCATATCGCTGGGAAAAAACATTTACAATGTGCCTGAGCATGCTGATGGTGATCAGGCTGGTAGTTTTGTTGCTACTGCTGATGCTGGCCTGGCAGATGTTGCAGATGGCCTTTTTGAGGTTATCTAAACAGTCTTTAAAAAAGAACCAGACTCGCGAAAACGTAACAGTTGTACTGGCAACTTCAGTCGTGTTGGTGTTACAGAGAGCAGATGCCCGCCTTGTGTCTATGGCCACCACACTGCCTGTTGTAGTGCTACGCCTCTCTCCCCCTGTGTGCTGCTGTCCTCGATCTACATGTCCCCTTGCCAGGTTGGGTAGTGACTTCATTGTCCACTGCTTTGTTTTCCACTTTCACACCCTGGTTGTCCTTCTGACTTTGTCCATTATGTCTCATATGATCATTATATCCACCTCTTGCTACAATATTTTCACTTCCCACCGTCACCTTCGGGTGACCATGGCTCCTAAAATCGCTACATGTGATTTTCTGTTGCCCTGCTCGAAGCTGGCCGTTCGAGAGGCCCTAATTTATCAATGGAACAGTCAACAGCTCTTGGGGTAACCCTGGACTCTAATCTCTCCTTCAAACCACATATCCAAGCTCTTTCCACTTCCAAGCGGACCAAGTGAGAGGCCAGAATCTATAATTGGAAAGATGAATAAAACAGCTCTTCGGAGTGTCCAAGTGTGGGATCAGTTGTCTCAGGGTACTCGGAATGGTGGGAGGAAGGAGGATCAGGATGAGGAAGATGCCAACTCCAAGTAAAAAAATCTCCCAAATCCGCACATTCCTCAACCACAAATCTACAACACTAGTGCACGTGCTCATCATCTCCCTTCTGGACGACTGCAACCCCCTGCTCTGTGGCCTCCCTTCTAACACTCTCTCATTCCTCCAATCTTTCCTAAACTCTGTTGCCTGACTAATCCACCTGTCCCTTTGCTACTACCTGGCCTCTCCTCTCTGTCAATCCCTTCACTGGCTCCCCATTACCCAAAGACTCCAGTTCAAAACCCTAACCTTGGAATGCAAAGCTATCCACAACCTGTCTCCTCCATACATCTGTGACCTAGTCTCCTGGTACTTACCTGCACGCAACCTCCGATCCTCACATGATCTCCTTCTCTACTCCCCTCTTATCTCCTCATTACCACAATCGCATACAAGATTTGTCCTGTGCGTCCTCCCCTTCTCTGGAACTCTCTACCCCACCATTTCTGACTCTCGCCTACTGTTAAAACCTTTAAAAGGAAGCTGAAGACCCACCTCTTGCTACATGCGTACAACCTGCAGTAACCCTCGCTCCACCATACCGCTGCAAGACCAGCTCTATCCTCACCTACTCTATCCTCACCCATGCCTTGTAGACTGAGCCCTCGCGAGCAGGGTCCTCTCATCTCCTCTCCTATAACAGTCACTGTCACATTTTTGTTCAAGATTATTGTAATTGTTTTTGCAATGTATACCCATTTTTGTAAAGTGCCATGAAATAAATGGCGATAAAGTAATAATAATGTGATCCAGACTCACATCTACTGCGACTGAACCATGTGGAACACAGAGTGGTGGTGGTGGTGGCAAAGTGAGTGGAATAATTTTCTGTTATCCAACCAACAACCTTTTCACACTGCTCTGCCTTGGATAGTGGTCTTCCCCCACCCCCTAGAAATTGGGACAGGTAGGTAGTTCGGCATGACGTGGGTGTTTGTTGTGCTCCCTCAGCAGGCACAGTTTCATCTTGCCCATGGCTTCTGCATGCAATATCACCATCACCCTAAAGTCCATTTCCCTGTCCCTTGACACACACCTTGCCCATTTTAAATGGAGTTTAAGATTTGCCATGTTGCCAAAAATGTCTGTATTATTACCGCAGTAATATAGGATTACGTCTGATGAGATGACCACAGATTTAGGCAGTGCTTTGGGAGTCAGAGATGCTTCCAGCCCCAGGGGTCTTCCCTATGCGGTTCCCATGTCACACTCCATGGCCAGATAAGGTTGTAAAATGTTAAAATGCATTTGTCTTGGTTGAAAACAATGCAAAAGTGCAAAACCGCATCAAAAACGCTACGTGTGAATATAGCCCAAGGTGTGGAGGAGCATTTTTGTTTTTGGTTATTTTGCCTTCTATACAAGTCATTACCCTGGAAAGGATGTTCCTTAACATATTTCACAGGAAAATCCATTTTGGTTTAGTTTTTAAATGTTTTATTGTGAGTCCGTAAAAGTAGCGTAATACCTCTGACAATGATGTTGACAGCAGTGACCTGGCAGTCAGAAATGCTTCCAGGGGTCTTCACCATGCTGTTCCCCTGTAATTTGAGTACTGTTCTCATCGATTTCGGCAATTTTAAGGCCCTCTGCGGACTGCCAGCAGGAGCCGCCTGAAAAATGCTCGGGTTTCCCATAGACTTACATTGGGCTCATTACTCGGCCTGAGCACTCGAGCATTCCAATTTGCTCGACTCGAACAACGAGTACCCGAGCATTTTAGTGATCGCTCATCACTAGTGATAGGTCCATTTTTAAACAATAGTTAGGGTGATATAACAAAGTCAAAATATGAAGTGCCATCTAATAAGTAATGCCTGTTAACGTACTCTTCATGGCGCTCTATAGGTTAATTATAACAGTAGAACAATAATCATATAAGCAAATTTAAGCTCATATTTACATATTATTGAATGTAATGGCTCAGACTACATTTAGCCTGAAAACAACAATGTAAGTGCCCTTCCCATATAGGGAGCAACTAGGTAAAAAAAACAAGAAAGCATTATATAGAAGGACAAAAGTTAAAAATTTTAAGTCAACTATAAGTGCTATATTCGTATAAAATTGAGATATGTACACAAACTCTATTCTACCACGTCTGTGTCCAATCAGCTGAACAGGAACCATATATCACAAACATAACTGGTACCTATGGGGTTGTACAGTAAATTAATGGAATGATTTATTTATTTTACTCACTTATATATGATCAAAAAGTTGTACGTATCAAGCAATGGTGCCAGTGTGGCAATGAAAACAACATCTTGCCATGGGAAAAAAAAGCCTAAACACAGCTCTGTTGACAGAAAAATGTTAAAATTATGGCTATCAGACTATAGCAACACAAAAACATTTTTTTTTTCATAGTGTGTGTATTGTATAAAAGAAAATATTAACAAAGCAATTTGTTATCCCCATAATTATGCTGACTCAAAGTATGAAAAAACACTTTATTTGTGTAGCACGGTGAATGGTGTAGAATTTGTCATGTGGGGGTGGGGGGCAGAATTGACGTTTTCCTTTTTTATATTTTCTCATAAGTCAATTGGTTAATAAAATATATGTACCTCAATATAGTGTCAGTAATCAAAACAACTTATCCTGCAAAAACAAAATCTTCATTTGCTTAAAGGGGTGTTTCCATGATCAAAAGTTCATTTTAATCAATGGCTGTGTCTGATAGTGTATGGAGCATGTAATGTAGAAACTCGGCACTCAAAGGTAATCTTTTTGTGACGTTTTAATGGTAGGGGAAAAAAGAGTATTTACGCTGTAGACATTTCGGTCCCAAGGACCTTCATCGGTACACTCAGACTACACAAGTGTAAGGGATGGTTATAAGACATGGTGCCTCACAGGAAAGGTAAGTTTCCCAATTTTGCGTGATGGCTGTTTACAGTTGAGTCGTCACAACGCTGTGTCCACCGTTAGTTTATGGAACATGGTCTGATCATACCACAGCACCTGGGTAGGGGAGGAATCAAGAGTATACGGATATTACAGCAGGGGGATTGCAGCTGATTCTTTGTCATTAAACATTGTTTTAAAACAGGCATGGAAACGTTTTACTTCCAGAATCAGCTGTGATCCCCTGCTGTAATGTCTGTATACTCTCTTTTGTTTCCTCCCCTGCCCAGGAGCTGTGGTATGATCAGACCATGTTCCTGTACAGTCAGACACAGCCATTACACAGTACACAGCAGGGGCACATTTATAAGATTATCTCAGCACTGGGACATTTTATTTAAACACATCCAATTGTGGAACTTATTATTCCAAGATCTATTGATTAAAATCAGCTTTCGTTCATGGGAAAACCCTTTTAATACTTTAACAACCCTGGGATTTTCTGTTTTTGAGTTTTCATTTTTTGCTCTCCTTGTTCCCAGAGCCATAGCGTTTTTATTTTTCTGTAAATATGGCTGTGAGGGTTTATTTTTTGCGAGACAACTTGTTCTTTTGAACGCCATCACTAGTTTTACCATGTAGTGTACTGGAAAACAGGAAAAAAATTCCAAGTGCCGTGAAATTGCAAAAAAAAATGCATTTCCACAGTTTGTGTTTTTTTTTTTTACCACGTTCACTGAATGCTAAAGCTGAGCTGCCATTATTATTCTCCAGGTCATTACGAGTTCGTAGACATCAAACATATATAGGTTCTTTTTTATTTAAGAGGTGAGAAAAAAATTCCAAAGTTTGCTTAAAAAAAAAAAAGGCACCATTTTCTGAGACCCATAGTCTCTCCAGTTTTCGGGATCTGGGGCCAGGTGATGGCTTATTTTTTGCGTGACGAGCTGACGTTTTTATTGATACCATTTTGGGGTAGATCCGATGTTTTGATCGCCCGTTATTGCATTTTATTGCAATGTTGCGACGACCAATAAAACTTAATTCTGGTGTTTAGAATTTTTTTATTGTTACGCCATTTACCGATCGGATTAATTATTTTTTTTATTTTGATAGATCGGGCGATTCTGAACGCAGCGATACCAAATGTGTATGTGTTTTTTTTTTTATTATATTTCATTTTCAATGGGGCGAAAGGGGGGTGATTTAAACTTTTATATATTTTTTTTTATATTTTTAAAAACATTTATTTATTTTTTTTTTTGCATGCTATTATAGTTTCCATGAGAAAAATCCCCTTCTTTCTCCTTCTGGACTGATCATTCATTTTCACAATTCTCAGTTCTTGGGTAATATAGGTCTTCAGTGGATACAAATTCTGATCGTTTTATGGAGAACTGTAACTACTGTTTCAGGAGAATGTGCAGCAGAATGTCTGTTCTGCCTCTAGCTCCTCCTTCCACGTTCCTTCTCCATTTAACTATGAGCAGCAACTGTCATCTCCTATCTCGATAAAATTTGTTTTAAAGAGTAATTGTCATTTTATAAATCAATACTACACATAAAAAAAACCTTTGTAATATATCTTATAAGAGAGATCTGCTTCTTTCATTGTCTTCATGGCCTGATCAGGCATTTTCAAAATTCTCAGTTCTAGGGTAAAATCTTTAGTCAATGAAGACCTATTTCTCCATTACTGAGATAGGAGATGATGGCTGCTGATACTGATAAGATTCTGTAAAGGGGAAAAAGAGGCGCAGGGGAGAGTAGCAAAAGGCAGAGTTCCTCGCCTCCCTTCTGCAAAAACTCTTGTAAAAATAAACGGTCATCTCTTGTCTCAGTAATGTAAAAATCTGTCTTCAGTGAATTTACAAATACAGATTTTACCCAGTAACTGAGAATTTTTAAAATGATCAGTCCTGGTGGAGAAAGAAGCAGATTACCCTGATAAGATGTAATACGAAGTTTTTTTATTTTCATGTGCGATTGATTTATGAAATAGAAATTGAAGCCACAGATGCGCTTTAAGTTAAGGTTTTTTTTATTAAGTGTGTACATTAATATAACAAATCAGATAAAATCTTCCCTAACAATTCACCCCCTTCCACACGCCACACTATGCACTTTTCCAAGATTATGACACAATACAGCATATATTGCAGGGTATGTTTAGCCAGCGTTTCTTACCAGTGACCATGGATGTAATTGTCTGCTTGGCAATGACTACTTTCTGATAAGTGTCTAGAGGGGGTCTGTGGTAGTCTGAGACACACCTCCTTTATCAACATTGGTTCAGGCTGTTCTCTCCACTACCAACAGCTCTGCCTCACCAGATGTCACAAAGCAACCAATCAGAGGCTCAACATGAAGTTGTTGCATGGAGAGCTGATTTCTATTGGTGCAGGAGTGATTATCAAGCATATACTACAAAACCTCCAGTGAGAGGAAATGAGGTATATTCATGCGGAATATGGAGGTTCACTTTATTGTTAACTATTAGTATATTATTTTCAAACTGAAGCCGTGTTTTATTATTGGAAGCCACTTCCCTGTATATACAGTTGAAGCGGCTCTTTATTCCAAAGCCAGTCCTGTAGAGTACCAGCCACTTTATATAGCCCCAGACATTGCTGACAGCACTTTACACAATGAACTGCTATCTGGTGGTCAGTGTGTGTTTTCAAAGCTAAGCAAAATGCCCCAGACTGTCAGGTGTAGTGTCTTTGTTCTCATGTTCTGACTGTACTACAAGCTTGTTTTTCTATAATTTGATGCTTCTCCGTGGACAGATGCTTTACCTCCACCAATGGACTGATGGAGTTTGATTTTTCAGTTTAAAGAGACTTTCCAACATGTTTAAAAAGACAAAAAAAAATCTTTATTCCAACAATGTGAATCACTCAATCTTTCACTTTATGATTTGATAATTTCTTTGGGTTTTGTGGGAAACTTTTTTCAGATTAAGGATATTTTTTCATGTTAATTGTTTCTTCAAGGAATATCCCACATATACAATCCTTGGACAAAATCCATTTCAACAATGCTATCCAAATCAAAATTTTACAACAGCAACCCTGGCTAGCACTGCAGAGAACAGCATGGTGACGTCTGATTTTCTAGAGAGTAAAAGCGATTCAACTTCTCCAGCACAGCCTACTCAAAGACCAGTTTCTGGTATGTATATACTGCAAATACGCCTTTCATCGAAGATACCACACGTGGTTATTAGGTTGGATCCATAGACTACATGGAATACATACCACATGTGGTAGACTTCCATTCTTAGTGACCCAAAGTGCTTGGCTTGCACTGTTGCATAGACACAGAATAAAAAGCATATTGCTGTGCAGAGTACTATGTGATACTAAAATGGATTTAAGATGTTGGATTTCTACATGTCTGATTGATCCTATATTCCCAGGGAGTAAAAGCTGAGACAGAGGGCTTAACACCCCTGTCCCATTACCGTTACAAGCATGTATGAGCCATACATTTATTTTAAGGTATTTAGCTGACATAGCGATGGTATGCTTTGTGTACAACCAGTTTTACTGTCCTCATATGAGACTATCGTTGTCCGTCTTCATTATTTTTTATTTTTGGTGACACAGGAAACAACTCTGCCTCTGTTGTGTTGTCACAAGACAGGCGAAAAAAGCACAATAGCCCCAAAAGTTCCACAAAAACACGTGTACAGGGGGGCACGTCATTCCATGTGCCCATCGGGGTGCCCATGATGTTATCGTGGGGTGCGGATGGGTTGCTATGACAGCCAGTGGTCTGCTTAAGACCCCTGTGCAGGCATCATGGTACTCCTGGGAAAACCAGCCTGTGGCTGGGGTTCATAGGAGACCATGATTTTCACTATACGTAGCTGCTATGTATAGCAAAAGCGATCAGATGATAGCTTCAAGTACCCTAAGGGGACTAACAAATAGAGTGAAAATTGAAAAAATAATGTTTTAAAAAACATGAGGTTCAAACCATCCTTTTTTTCCACCATTAAAACTTAAGAAATAAAAAAATACACATTTGGTATCGCTGCTTTCAAGTCCGATCTATGAAAACATTAAAAAAAATAATACAATAAATAAATGTCGTGAGAAAAAAAAATCAAAACTTCAAAATTGCATTTTTTCAGCCACCGTGACAACACAAAAAGAATGTACTAACAGGCGATTGAAAAAAACATCTACCCTAAAGTGATTTTTTTTCACCACTTAAATAAAATAAAAACTAGGCATGTTTGATTACTGCGTAATCATACTATCCTGGAGAATCTTATTGCCAGGTAATTTTACTGTAAAATGAACACTGTAAATAAAAAAAATAATTGCAGAATTGTGCTTCTTTTCGTTATTTTGCCACACTTGGATTTTTTTTTCCTGCTTTCCAGTATATCACATGATAAAATGGATGTGGTCATTCAAAAGTACAACTCACCTCGCAAAACAACAAGCCCTCACATGGCTATGTAGACCAAAAAATAAAAAGGGGAGTATAAAACGAAACTGCCAAAACGGAAAATCGCCCGGTTGGGAAGGGGTTAAACGGATGCTATATATTGGCCTCCAAAGGTACAAACGTATTGTAAACGCAGGTAATGAGCGTAAATGTACTCCTATTCTTTGAATACTGTTTCATATGTGATTATACACTGCTCCAAAAAATAAATAAAGGAACACTTAAACAACACAATGTAACTCCAAGTCAATAACACTTCTGTGAAATCTACCTGTCCCGTTATGAAGCAACACTGATTGTGAATCAATTTCTCCTGCTGTTGTGCAAATGGAACAGACAACTGGTAGAAATGATAGGCAATTAGCAAGATATCCCCTATAAAGGAGTGGTTCTGGAGGTGGTGACCACAGACCATTTCTCTGTTCTTATCCCTTTTGTCTGTTGTTTTGGTAACTTTTTCATTTTGCCATTGCTTTCACCCCTAGAGGTACAGTAGCATGAGGCGGTGTCTACAGTACAACCCACAGAAGTTGCTCAGGTAGTGCAGTTCATCCAGGATGGCACATCAGTGCGAGCTGTGGCAAGAAGGGTAGCTGTGTCTGTCAGCACAGTGTCCAGAGCATGGAAAAGATACCAGGAGATGTGGAGGGAGCCATAGGAGGGCAACAACCCAGCAGCAGGACCGTTGCCTCCTCCTTTGTGCAAGGAGGAACAAGAAGAACACTGCCAGAGCCCAGCAAAATGACCTCCAGCAGGCCACAAATGTGCATGTGTTTGCACAAACGGTTAGAAACCGACTCCATGAGGGTGGTATGAGGGCCTGACGTCCACAGATGGGGGTTGTGTTCACAGCCCAACACCGTGCAGGACGCTTGGCATTTGCCACAGAACACCAGTATTGGCAAAGTCTCCACTGGCACCCTGTGCTCTTCACAGATGAAAGCAGGTTCACACTGAGCACATGTGACAGACGTGACAGTCTGGAGACGCCGTGGAGAGCGATCTGCTGCCTGCAACATCCTTCAGCATGAACGGTTTGGCAGTGGGTCAGTAATGGTGTGGGGTGGTATTTCTTTGGAGGGCCGCACAGCCCTCCATGTGCTCGCCAGAGGTAGCCTGACTGCCATTAGGTACCGAGATGAGATCCTCAGATCCCTTGTGAGACCATATGCTGGTGCGGTTGGCCCTGGGTTTCTCCTAATGCAGGACAATGCCAGACCTCATGTGGCTGGAGTGTGTCAGCAGTTCCTGCAAGATGAAGGCATTGAAGCTATTGACAGGCCCGCCCTTTCCCCAGACGTGAATCCGATTGAGCACATCTGGGACATCATGTCTCGCTCCATCCAGCAACCACACCACACCACAGACTGTCCAGGAGTTGGTGGATGCTTTAGTCCAGATCTGGGAGGAGATCCCACAGGAGACCATCCGCAACCTCATCAGCAGCATGCCCAGGCGTTGTAGGGAGGTCATACAGGCACGTGGAGGCCACACACAATACTGAGCCTCATTTTGACTTGTTTTAAGGACATTACATCAAAGTTTGATCAGCCTGTAGTGTGTTTTTCCACTTTACTTTTGGGGGTGACTCCAAATCCAGGCCTCCATTGGTTAATAAATTTGATTTCCATTGATGATTTTTGTGTGATTGTGTTGTCAGCATCTTCAACTTTGTACAGAACCAAGTAGTCAATGAGAATATTTCATTCATTCAGATCTAGGACGTGTTATTTGAGTGTTCCCTTTATTTTTTTGAGCAGTGTATTAACCCCTTTCTGACATTGTCAGTAATAGTATGTCCCTGTACACTGGGCCTTATGGACCAGTTACCTACTATTATGACAATGTGATCGCGCCTGCACAGAGGTAATTCTAACAGCTGATACCCAGCACTCTGTGGCATGAGCGGTGGCCGCACCGCTCCCGGCACTTTAACCCCCCAAATGCTGCGATTGCATCATTTAGCGAGTGAGCAGGGGTACAGATGCCCCCCCTGCTCTTGGATCGGAGACCCCGCGCTGTCAGCGCAGGTGTTCCAGTCGTCACCAGGTCCCAGCAAGTTAGTTTGATCATGCGCAGTGCATGATCAAAGTAACGTTCCTGCAGGGCTGACAGATTATAATGTATAGCAGTAATCCTGCACTGCTATACATTAGAACTGTGATCAGCCTGCGGAAAGTGAAAGTCTCATGGTGGGACCAAGTAAAAAAAAAAAAAAATTAAGAATATTTATTATATATATATATATATATATATATATATATATATATATATATATATATATATATATATATAATATTATTTTTTATTGTACCCATAAAATAAATATTATGAAAAATAAACAAAAGTACACATATTTGGTATCGCAGCTTCCGGAACGTCCTGACCTATAAAACTGACCCACTAGTTAACCCCTTTAGTGAAAACAAAAAAAAAAACGAAGCAAGAAATGGTGCTTTATCATACCGCCGAACAAAAAGTGGAATAAAACGTGATCAAAAAGATGAATGTAAATTAAAAATGGTACCACTGAAAACGTCATCTTGTCCCTTAGAAAACAAGCCGCCATTCAGCTCCATCAGCCGAAAAATAAAAAAGTTATAGCTATCAGAATAAAGTGATGCAAAAAAATTTTTTGTATAAAATTATTTTTATGTAAAAGCACCAAAACTTAAAAAAAACTATATAAATGTAGTATCGCTGTAAATGTACTGACCCGAAGAATAAAGCTGCCTTATCAACTAGTCTTTGCAAAAAAGAATGTTTTAACCCCTTTACCTCACCAGGTGGTTTGCACTTTAATGACCAGGCCAATTTTTACAATTCTGACCACTGTCACTTTGAGGTAATTACTGTGGAACGCTTCTACGGATTCCCCTGATTCTGAGATTGTTTTTTCGTGACATATGGTACTTTATGATTGTGGTAAAATTTCTTCGATATCACTTGCATTTATTTGTGAAAAAAACGGAAATTTGGCGAAAATTTTTAAAATTTCACAATTTTCAAACTTTCAATTTTCATGCCCTTAAATCAGAGAGATATACAGTACAGACCAAAAGTTTGGACACACCTTCTCATTTAAAGATTTTTCCGTATTTTCATGACTATGAAAATTGTACATTTACACTGAAGGCATCAAAACTATGAATTAACACATGTGGAATTATATACTTAACATAAAAGTATGAAACAACTGAAAATATGTCTTATATTCTAGGTTCTTCAAAGTAGCCACCTTTTGCTTTGATGACTGCTTTGCACACTCTTGGGATTTTCTTGATGAGCTTCAAGAGGTAGTCACCGGAAATGGTCTTCCAACAATCTTGAAGGAGTTCCCAGAGATGCTTAGCACTTGTTGGCCCTTTTGCCTTCACTCTGCGGTCCAGCTCACCCCAAACCATCTCGATTGGGTTCAGGTCTGGTGACTGTGGAGGCCAGGTCATCTGGCGTAGCAGCCCATCACTCTCCTTCTTGATCAAATAGCCCTTACACAGCCTGGAGGTGTGTTTGGTGTCATTGTCCTGTTGAAAAATACATGATGGTCCAACCAAATGCAAAATGGATGGAATAGCATGCCGCTGCAAGATGCTGTGGTAGCCATGCTGGTTCAGTATGCCTTCAATTTTGAATAAATCCCCAAAAGTGTCACCAGCAAAGCACCCCCACATTATCACACCTCCTCCTCCATGCTTCACAGTGAGAACCAGGCATGTAGAGTCCATCCGTTCACTTTTTCTGTGTCACACAAAGACACGGTGGTTGGAACCAAAGATCTCAAATTTGGACTCATCAGACCAAAGCACAGATTTCCACTGGTCTAATGTCCATTCCTTGTGTTCTTTAGCCCAAACAAGTCTCTGCTGCTTGTTGCTTGTCCTTAGCAGTGGTTTCCTAGCAGCTATTTTACTATGAAGGCCTGCTCCACAAAGTCTCCTCTTAACAGTTGTTGTAGAGATGCGTCTGCTGCTAGAACTCTTTGTGGCATTGACCTGGTCTCTAATCTGAGCTGCATTTAACCTGCGATTTCTGAGGCTGGTGACTTGGATAAACTTATCCTCAAAAGCAGAGGTGACTCTTGGTCTTCCTTTCCTGGGGCGGTCCTCATGTGAGCCAGTTTCTTTGTAGCTCTTGATGGTTTTTGCAACTGCACTTGGGGACACTTTCAAAGTTTGCCCAATTTTTTGAACTGACTGACCTTCATTTCTTAAAGTAATGATGGCCACTCGTTTTTCTTTACTTAGCTGCTTTTTTCTTGCCATAATACAAATTCTAACAGTCTATTCAGTAGGACTATCAGCTGTGTATCCACCTGACTTCTGCACAATACAACTGATGGTCCCAACCCCATTTATAAGGCAAGAAATCCCACTTATTAAACCTGACAGGGCACACCTGTGAAGTGAAAACCATTTCCGGTGACTACCTCTTGAAGCTCATCAAGAGAATGTCAAGAGTGTGCAAAGCAGTCATCAAAGCAAAAGGTGGCTACTTTGAAGAACCTAGAATATAAGACATATTTTCAGTTGTTTCACACTTTTTTGTTAAGTATATAATTCCACATGTGTTAATTCATAGTTTTGATGCCTTCAGTGTGAATGTACAGTTTTCAAAGTCATGAAAATACAGAAAAATCTTTAAATGAGAAGGTGTGTCCAAACTTTTGGTCTGTACTGTATATCACACAAAATAGTTAATAACACTTCCCACATGTCTGCTTTACATCAGCACAATTTTGGAACCTAAGTTTTTTTTTGTTAGGGAGCTATAAGGGTTAAAGGTTGACCAGCGATTTCTTATTTTTACAACAAGATTTACAAAACCTTTTTTTTTAGGGACCACATCACATTCGAAGCGAATTTGAGGGTCCTTTATGACAGAAAATACCCAAAAGTGACACCATTCTAAAAGCTACACCCCTCAAGGTGCTCAAAACCACATTCAAGAAGTTTATTAACCCTTCACGTACTTCACACCAATTAATTGAACGTGAAAGGGAAAAAATGAACATTTACTTTTTTTCACTAAAATTTTATTTTAGACCCCAATTTTTTATTTTCATAAGGGTACCAGGAGTAATTGGACCCCAAAAGTTGTTGTGCAATTCCTACTGAGTACGCCGATACCTCATATGTGGGGTAAAAGCCATTGTTTGGGCGCACGGTAGGGTTCGGAAGGGAAGGAGCGTCAATTGACGTTTTCAGTGCAAAACTAGCTGGATTTGACAGCGGACCCCATGTCGCGTTTGGAGAGCCCCTGATGTGCCTAAACAGTGGAAACCCCTCACAAGTTACCCCATTTTGGAAACTAGACCCCTTAAGGAACTTATTTATATGTGTGTTGAGCACTCTGAACCCCCAAGTGTTTTGCAGATGTTTATGACGTAGAGCCAAAATAATTTTTTTTTCCCACAAAAACGATCTTTTAGCCGCAATATTTTTATTTTCACGAAGGTGCTAGGAGAAATTGGACCCCAAAAGTTGTTGTGCAATTTCTCCTGAGTACGCTGATACCCCATGTGTTGGAGAAAACTACTGTTTGGGCGCACGTCAGGGCTCGAAAGGGAAGGAGTGACGATTTGGAATGCAGACTTTGTTGGAATGGTCTGCGGGCGTCATGTCACGTGTCTAAATAGTGGAAATACCAAATAAGTACCCCCTTTTTGGAAGGTAGACCCCCAATGAATTTATCTAGATGTGTGGTGAGCCCATTGAACCCCCAGGTGCTTCACAGAAAATTATAATGTGGACTTGTGAAAATAGACATTTTTTCCACAAAAATGCTTTAAAAAAAAAATATATATATATAAATATAAATATATATATATTTATATTTATATATATATTTTTATTTTTTTTTCACAAGGGTGCCAGGAGAAATGTGACTCTTTGGAATGCAGACTTTGATGGAATGGTCTGCGGGCGTCATGTCACTTTCTCAGAGCCTCTGATGTGCCTAAACAGTGGAAATGCCCAACAAGTGCCCCCTTTTTGGAAGTGATAGCTGTTTTTTTATTTTTATAATGTAGTGTCATACGTCAGTTGTGTAAGACAATCTGATGAACACTACACAACTGATGTAGGACAACCTGACGAACACTACATCAGTTGTTTAGTGTTCGTCAGGTTGTCATACTTCAGAAATTAATTTAGTAGTCCATGAAAGTATGGTACCTTCTGAAGCATTCTTGCATGCACAAGCCAGGTTTGTCAGGGCAGGTGTCACATTGATAAATGGTGTCCTTGCGTATTCCCCTTTTATAACACTCTGCACTTCTTTTGTGACTTATCTTTTTTTCTGCTGTGAGGGATCTGCCCCGGGAAATGCTGGCCTGGTACCAATTTGAGGTCCTTCAGCTGTACGTCACGCAAAGAGGGACTTGAAGTTAGGGACACTGGTACAAAAAGTTATCCACGTACAGGTGATAACCTTTATCCAGCAGTGGGTTTCCCACTCACTCCCAGAACAGGGGGACATTCAGGGGTTTCAATCCGGGAGTCCTTCCGTTCGTAAACTCTAAACTTGTGAGTGTACCGTGAGGTACTCTCACACAGTTTATACAGCTTGATTCCGTACCTGGCTTTCTTACAGGGCAGGTACTGCCGGAATCCAAGCCGCCCCTTAAAAGCGATTAAGGACTCATCCACGCAGATGTCCCTTTGGGGCACGTACACTTCAGCAAACTTGTTGAAGTGTTTGATGACCGGCCGAACTTTGAAAAGACAATCAAAGTTTGGGTCATCACGTGCAGGACACCTTGCATTGTCTTAGTTATGCAAGAACTTGTGGATGGCCTGAAAATCTTTCTGGATCATGACCAGTCGGAACACTGAAGTGTTATATAAAACGTCATCACTCCAGTATTGCCAAAGTTCTGGTTTCTTCAGAATCCCCATATGAAGGACCAGGCCCAAAACTTCATAATTTCTACTGCGTCTACAGGAGACCAGTTAGAAAATGATGGAGAGGGGTTTTGTTCCAAAAATTGATGAGCGTATAAATTAGTTTGGCCCACCATGAGGTTTACGAAAACCTCAGAGAAAAAGACTTTGAAAGTCTATTTCTGTGAGGCCGGTGGTGTCAAACTTAATTCCTGATTCCGACACGAAATCAGGAATCAGTGGCTCATAATTTTTGGGGGGCGAGGTCCATATGGTATCAGTAGTGGGGGGCACTGGATCATCTTCTCTCCTGGGATGACTGCAGGGCGGTCCAGCAGCACCGGAGGAGGAGGAAGACGACGAGGAGTCGGAAAAATAAAGAAATGTGGGATCCTCGCCCTCGCTGTCTGTGTCAGAAGCAAGAAAAGCGTATGCCTCCTCCGCTGAATAGCGAGTTTGGGATGAGTGAGACTTTTTTTTTTTATGTATGTGGTTCGTGTGTGTCAGTACTTTATTTAGAGTGTGTGGAAAAAGGAACTACTGTATGTGGTGCAAACAGCGAGCACGAGTGTGGATTGGTGAACTATGTCACCTATCAACACTCGGCTGGTGGATGTGTGCACGGATGTGTGGGGAGTGGGAAGAGGGGAATTGGGGTGGATGAGGGGAGATCAGAGATGTACTTACCAAAGTCTTCTCTCTTCTTCAGCAGGATCAGCAGCTGGACCGGCGCAGGAGCATGGGTGCCTGGAGCAGTAGACTGCTGCAGGATGCACAAAAAAAAAATGGTTGGAAGGAGGGTAAAAAGAGGGGGGATTGGGGTGGATGAGGGGAGAACGGAGATGGACTTACCAAAGTCTTCTCTGTTCTTCAGCAGCAGGCTCTGGAACGGGAACCACAACCAGTCAGGAGCAGGAGACCCAGGACCCTTGAGCAGAAAATCCAGGAGCAGCAGCGACTGGAGCAGGTGAGCAGATGGTCTTGTGTCACAGAATATTCGGTGACACTACAAGGTCCAGCGACAGACAGATCAGACGTGACCACTCTGTAGATATCCGCACCAAGTGTGAGGGTCTGCAGGGGGGTGATATTTTGGTGACAGGCCGGTCACCAACGAGTCACTTCCCGGTCAGGTAATCTGATTGGAGCGATCGATGATATCAATCGCTCCAATCAGAGTACCTGAATACAGGTGACAGACCCCCTGTGGTGCATGCTCTGCCCCAGCCATGTCTGATTGGTGCGATCAATGTCACCAAGACACTACGATCGATGTGATCTAAGCGCTTTGGAGCAAGGGCTGGGGTCTCCTAGTAACAGCCTAGGATCGAGGCTCTTAGGAGCACCGATTCTAGGCTGCATATCACTGTTTTGGCAATCAGGTTGCCGTAAACAGTGACAAATGCTGTGATTGGCTGTTCAGATTTGAACAGCCAATCACAGCGATCGCTGGTGTGGGGGGCTGCACCACCCCCCCACACCCGCCGGGATGACGGCGCCATCTACCCAGAGGTAAGACAGCGCTGGAAATTTAATGCGATCACCGCGACTTCGGTCGCGGTGCCGCATTAAAGATAGGGCGTACTAATACGTATCAGGCTCTTAAGTCCCAGGGCACAGATACATATTAGTGCGCCCTGGGCTTTAAAGGGGTTAATGTTTGACTGCTGCCAAGCATAAAAACCCGATTTAAATCTGGTATCGCTGTAATGGCACCAACCCGAAGAATAAAGTTGTCTAATCACTTACATCGCGTGAGGAACGGCGTAAGAAATAAATAAAACCAATTCTTCATCTGCTGCTGATTTGTTCATTCAGTCTCCCAAAGATCGCAGTATGGCTCGGCGCACATTTATCCTGCGCTCTGCACTGAGCGTTTACATCGGGGTTTCCATGTAAATCTCTGAAATATGCGATACAGATGGAACCCCCGGTGGAAGACTCCGTGTAATGAGACCTATGGAGGCACTGTGGACGCCGACTGGCCTGTGATCCCACGGTGTCTGTATTTTTATTATGCGTGCATAAAAGGGCCGTCTGCCACAGTTTTGTGAACCTCTGAAAAAAAGACACCGCTAAGCAGAGGCCAGATGGAGTCCAGAGTAACTCTGCTGCCTCATTATATTGAATGGATCCCTTGGGATAGGGCTGTCTTGGTGCTGGGGCTGTCTTGGTGCTGGGGCTGTCTTGGTGCTGGGGCTGTCTTGGTGCTGGGGCTGTCTTGGTGCTGGGGCTGTCTTGGTGCTGGGGCTGTCTTGGTGCTGGGGCTGTCTTGGTGCTGGGGCTGTCTTGGTGCTGGGGCTGTCTTGGTGCTGGGGCTGTCTTGGTGCTGGGGCTGTCTTGGTGCTGGGGCTGTCTTGGTGCTGGGGCTGTCTTGGTGCTGGGGCTGTCTTGGTGCTGGGGCTGTCTTGGTGCTGGGGCTGTCTTGGTGCTGGGGCTGTCTTGGTGCTGGGGCTGTCTTGGTGCTGGGGCTGTCTTGGTGCTGGGGCTGTCTTGGGGTTGGGGTTTGGGTTAGGGGTGGGGTTGGGATTACGAATAGGGTTGTTTTTTTTTTTCAAAAGTATAGAAAAAAAATGATGACAATATGGCGACTAGTATTGAGCGCAATTGCTCGCTACTTGAGTTTGTATCGCGAGTGCTCAAGTGACATGCTCGAGTCTCCGCCCCTCATGTTTCGCATCTGTTATACAGCCAAAAAAAACACCCGGGGATTGCCTGCCGTACAAGAGCATTCCGCGCATGTTTTTTTGGTGTGTAACAACTGTGAAACACGCGGGACGAGGATTTGAGCATGTCACTCGAGCACCCGCCATACTTGGTGCATACCCGAGTACCCGATGCAAACTCAAGTAACGAGCACTAGTGCTCAAGACTAATGACAGCATATTCAATATGATGACCTAATGTTATCAAATTCTGTGTCGTACGTCTGAATTCGAAATGTTAACTGTACCCCTTGATAAAATCCTTGAGGGGTGTAGTTTCCAAAATGGGGTCACTTGTGGGAGGTTTCCACTGTTTGTGCACTTCAAGGGCTCTGCAAACGCGAAATGGCATCCTCTCTCGATTCCAGCCAGTTTTGCGTTCAAAAATTCACACAGTGCTCCTTCCATTCTGAACCCTATAGTGCGCCCAAACAGTGTTTTTTCTCCACATATAGGGTATCGGCTTATTCAAAAGATATTGCACAACAAATGGTATGGTGCAATTTCTCCTGCTACCCTTATGAAAATGCAAAATTGGGGACTGAAAAACAGGCTTGTGGGAAAAATGTGAAAATTGTATTTTTACGGCTCTATGTTATAAGCTTCGGTGAAGCACCTGGGGGTTCAAAGTGCTCACCACACATCTAGATAAGTTCCCTGAGGGATCTAATTTCTAAAATGTTGTCACTTGGGGTTTCCACTATTTAGGCACATCAGAGGCTCCCCAAAAGCAACATGGCGCCTGCTAATTATTCAAGCTAATTTTACATTCAAAAAGTCAAATGGCGCTCCTTCCCTTCCAAGCGGCCAAACAGTGTTTTTTCCCTCACATATGGGGCATCTGCGCACTCAGGAGAATTTGCACAACATGTTTTGTGGTCCATTTTTTCCTGTTACCCTTCCAGAAATAAAAAAAAATGTATCTAAAGTAAAATTTTTGTGAAAAAAACTTATGTTCATTGTTTTCTTCCAAATTCCTGTGAAGCACCTGGAGGGTTAATACACTTCTTGAATGTGGTTTTGAGCACCTTGAGGGGTGCAGTTTTTAGAATGGTGTCATTTTTGCCAAATTTCCGATTTTTTTCACATAGTAACGCAAGTCATATTGAAGAAATTTTATTACTATCATGAAGTACAATATGTCACGAAAAAACAATCTCCAAATCAGTGGGATCCGTTGAAGCGTTCCAGAGTAATTACCTCATAAAGTGACAGTGGTCAGAATTGTAAAAATTGGCCTGGTCATTAACGTGCAAACCACCTTCGGGGTTAAAGGGGTTGGACCACAAACAAAGTTAATTTAATCGTGGAATAAAAATAAGTTGCATGATTGGATGTGTAAAAAAAAAAAAAAAAAAATGTTCCTGTGCTGAGATCTTATAAATATGCCACTGCTATGTACTGTGTAATGGCTGTGTCTGACCGTGCAGGGGCATGGTCTGTTCATACCACATCTCCTGGCTAGGAGAAAATGCATAAATCACATATGATAAGTGAGCATACAGATAAAATAGCAGCTGCTTCTGCGATCATCCACCACTGTTGTCTTCCGTGGGCGCCCAGGTCTTTTTGCATTGATGAGTTCACCAGTGCTTTCTTTCTTTCTCAGGATGTACCAAACTGTAGATTTTGCCACTCCTAATATTGTAGCAATTTTTTCGGATGGGTTTTTTCGGTTTTTGCAGCTTAAGGATGGCTTGTTTCACCTGCATGGAGAGCTCCTTTGACCGCATGTTTACTTCACAGCAAAATCTAACAAATGCAAGCACCACACATCAAATCAACTCCAGGCCTTCTTTCTGCTTAATTGAGAATGACATAACGAAGGGATTGCCCACACCTGTCCATGAAATAGCCTTGGAGTCAATTGTCCAATTACTTTTGGTCCCTTTAAAAACAGGGTGGCACATGTTAAGGAGCTGAAACTCCAAAACCCTTCATCCAATTTTAATGTGGATACCCTCAAATGAAAGCTGAAAGTCTGAACTTCAACTGCATCTGAATTGTTTTGTTTAAAATTCATTGTGGTAATGTCTAGAACCAAAATTAGAAAAATGTTGTCTCTGTCCAAATATATATGGACCTAACTGTGTGTACTGACCATGAATTGGGGAATCTCTGCAAGGTCAGAGACAGCCATTACACAGTACACAGCAGGGGCACATTTATAAGATTGTCTCAGCACAAAAATGTTAATTTGTAGCACATCCAATTGTGGAAGCTTACAGCTGATACATAATACCCATGGATTAGGTAGCATGTATCAGACACTGGCTATATGATCTCAACCAGGTATGTATTGTAGAAGCCGCTGGACACCGACTGTCCGACTAGTCTCCTGTGCCTCTGTCCTCAGCGACTATTAAATGTTTTTTCTCTGAAGCCCCGCAGTGTTGATTGGGCAACACGTATCAGATGTCAGGTTCTCTTTAAAATGTACTATGTTTGTAGGACAACACCTTTCTTCAGAATTTTGATCCTATAATGATTAACCTTGGAAGCATTCTGATTTTGCAGTCATTTAACCAATAAATAACATCTATGGCAAAATTGCTAAATACTCTGAATAATGTGGTGTTTTGCTTTATCCTATAATCTGAGATGTTTTCTTCTAGGTGACACCACTGCAGGACAGGCAATGATGAGGGCAATGGGCAGCAAAGAGACAGAAGAGCAGAGTAAGAAGAATGTAACTGTAAAGAATAGGGGGAAGGGTAAGAAAGCTGATGTCTCACCACCACAACACAATGATCTTGAGGTAAGGAAATACAGCCTAAAGATTTACAATTAATGTGCTTTCTGCAAATGGCTAATGGAGTGGTCACAAGAAGGCAGCCCTCTTTGAAGACCATATACATACAAGTACAAGATCACGTTAATGGAATTCTCATTATCTTTGCATGCTGTCTTTAAAGGGGTTGTCCAAGTTTTGAAGTTCTCGCCTATCAATGGAGTGGAGACCAAGCATGAACACTTCGGCTCTATTCATTCTTAATGGGAGTGCCGAAGAACAGCCAAGCTCAGTGCTCTACTATCTGTGATGGTCCCATTGAGAATGAATGGAATGGAGGAGGGCATGCTCGACCTCCATTCCATTTGGATGAGGCTTTACCGACCCCCAGCAATAAGTAAGTTATCCCCCATTCTTTGGTACAGCCCCTTTAACTTCTCCACCCAAAATAAATCATGAAATCATGTAATTGTATGGTCTTATCACCACAACAAGTTGCCATGCAACCCTATCTGTAATTACTGTGAAGTTGCTGTAAATTTCTATAAGTGCTGCTCAGTGAACATAAGGTTAAGTGCACACGTAGCATTTTTGATGCGTTTTTCGCCCCAGTTTTTCTGTGCGGAAGCGCATTAAAAACTCTTCATAATTGGTCTGCCAGCTAATGCAATGGCAATCCTGATGTGCTGTGCACATGATGCCGAAATTTCCTCTCAAGATTGCTATTGCGTTTTAAAACGCATCATGTCCTTTCTATGCAGCGTTTCCCGCCCATATTTATACCTGTGGATTTGCTGCTGTTCAATTAAAGTCAATGAGCCGCAGAAACACTGCAAAAACACTGCGAGTGGCACCCGGCTCGGCTGGGGAGGACTACTACTCCCTTCATCCGAATGCCACTCCCGCAAACAGCAAGAGCGGCACGGCTGAGGGGAGTAGTAGTCTCCTCAGCCGAGCCGGGACTGCGTGCTGTGGTAAAAAAAAAAAGTAAAAAAAAAAACACTCTGCTCACCTGTCCGGCGCCCCCTGGTGTCCTGCTGGTCCTTGCTCCTCGCGATTTCATCAGGCCAGCTGTACACTGCTGGGAGCGCGCTCGCTCCCAGCAGTGTACATCGCTGCGCTGCCTTGACCTGCGGTCACATGAGCTCTCAGCTGAAGATCATCTGAGAGCTCACGTGAACTCACTTTACGGCATCGGTGCTGCGTAGGAACATTCTCAAGAATGTTCCCACCAGTACTGAAGCTGAGGTCACCGGGCTGATCAGCTGATCTTCAGCTAATGAACCCATGTGACCTCACTCCTGCAGCAGCATGTACACTGACAGCAGGGATTTTACGCCCATGTGAGTGTACATTGCTCTCTTCTACAGCAGTGATATCAGTGATTGCCGATGTCGCTGCTGTAGAAGTGACCCGGCTCGCCGAGGGATAATCCAATGGACTATGTCGTGATGGCGGACATGTGAGGTATATGGTTGTTTTTTTTGTTTGTTTTTCAGGAGACGAGGGATTCGGGGACTGAGCGAATAGTAAAAAAAAATATTTAAACCGTTTGTATCTTTATTTCATTAAAATAAATTATTCTGGCCGTGTCTTTTATTGAAAAAGCGTTGTAAACTTTACTACGCTGTTAGTAATGGGGGCGTCTTATAGACGCCCTCCATTACTTACCTGGGCTTCACGTCAGCCGCCAGTACAAGGCTGACGTGAACCCGAACCCCATTACCCCACTCACCACCGCTACAGGGCAGTAGGAAGAGCAGAGGCTAAGCGCCAGATTTGGCGCATCTTATGGATGCACCATTTCTGGGACTGCTGAGAGGTGATATTATTAGCTGCGGAGGGGGCTAGTATCCATGGCCGCTTCCCTGGCTATTAATATCAGCCCGCAGCTGTCTGTTTAGCCTTTTATGGTTAGATTTTATAGTGGGACCCTACGTCAATTTTTTTCTGTTGTCCCACTGTAATCTAAACAGTAAAGGCGAAACCAACAGCTTTGGGCTGATATTAATAGCCAGGGAACATTGTTGGCTAATGTCCACTTCCCTGGCTACTAATATCAGCCCCCAGCGGTCGGCTTTCCCTCTGCTGGTTATAAAAATGACACGGGAGCGCACGCCATTTTTTTAAAAAAAATTGTTTAGGCTCCGTGACCACGTTCCGGATGTAGCAGCGCTTTGAATGCATATTTTTGCTGCGTCCAAAACATGGCATTCTATTGAATGCAGGTAAATCCACATATGTTTACTGAACCATGCTAATTTACCGCATTCTATACATTCTAGTGGTCAAATTTCTGTTGCATAGACTAGCGACTCCTCAAGAGAATTTGACATGCTGCGGTCCTGAAAGACGCACCACATGTCCGTGTCCACGGGTGATTCACAGCCTCTGATGCACGCATAGTGGACATGGGATTTCTAGAGATCCATCCTCTATGCTGTAGCATCTGGATGCTGCGGGTTTGACGTTGTATAAACACACAGCGTCAAACCTGCAGCGGCTCCTGATCGTGACCACGTATCCAAACTTGCCCGCAGCATGTCAATTTCTGTAGTGGACACGCTGGTCTCCGCTGCACATTTTGACCTATTGAAGTGTCATTATATGCGGTGGATTCACATGTCGACAACCGGCATTAGAACACCGCTTTTGGATGCAGCATAAATACACTGCTTCGAAAGTGCTGCTTGTTGCTGTTCGTGGGGATGTAGCAGCTAACAAAACAGCTGTGAGCTGTTAATATTAGCCAGGGAACATGTTTGCCTAATGGCACCTTCCGGGGATAAAAAGCTCACAGCTGCCCCAGAAATTACATGAATGTGAATGCTAATGAAGATTGAGTGAATGGGGTTAGCTGACACCTAGCTCTATTGTTTGGTGATGACAAGGTGACAATCAGACCCTTTCATCACCAAACCTAATTGAAGTACAGAGTTATATAAACACACACACATAGCAAACACTTTATTTGAAATACAGCAGACATATTTTTAATCATTTAAATTAACGAATATACTCACCCCAGTTCTGACGGTAATCCAAGGGTTAAAGCAATATCCAACCAAATAACTTTATTTTGCTCCAAAAAGCATTCATTGACGTACAAAAATGCATCAAAAAACGCAGAAATTTCTGCTTCAAATCCTGAACGTGCGCATATACCCTAATAGTTTCAACTCAGCTGCTCCTATGGCTACAGCAATATAAATTTACAGTGTTAATATCACATTATATACTTTAACCTTAATATTGAGTACTCTTTCTTCATCAAGGATGTGTCAATCTATTTAAATGCTAATTGTTAGTTGTATCACATTCCTGTCAATGAGTAATGTTGCTATACTTTTTATGATATACAGATGGCTGAATTATAGGGGTTTTTCAAGATTAACTTTTTTTTTTTTTTTAATATATATAACTCTCTTGGCTTGCTCAGTGTTAAAAAAGAAAAAACAAAACTTGATTCACAAACTGCTGCTATAGATCTGCAGCTGCCCAAGGTCTTTGTTGACATGGCTGCAGGATTCACATTGCGACTTCAGCATGTGACAACTGCAGCCAAACTGGGCTCGGTGGTTTTGGTCATCATTGCTCAGCCCAATTATTAGTGTAGCGGTCATATGCTATAGTCATGACATCACAGCTTCTGCTTTGTCAACAAAGACTAGGGCAGCACTGAAACAACTTTGGCGAAGAAACAGTTTTATTTATTTTTGTTTTTTAACACTGAAAGTTTATGGAGAGATGCAGTATTATCCTTGAAAAGCGTTTTTAAGTGTTTTTTTTTTTTTTTTTAAGTTTCTGCTTTACATAGTCATTTTAATTCACCACACTAGTCTCTGGTCATCTACTTATTTTTTACCAGTATGTGAAATTTAAGAAGGGCCTGGATGCCTTTCTTGAAAAGTATAACATTACAGGTTATATATACTAGATTCCTTGATAGGGCGTTGATCCAGGGAACTAGTCTGATTGTCGTATGGAGTCGGGAAGGAATTTTTTTCCCCAATGTGGAGCTTAGTGTTCGCCACATGGTTTTTTTTGCCTTCCTCTGGATCAACATGTTAGGCTATGGGTTGAACTAGATGGACTTAGTTTTAACATAATCTTCCTTCAATCTTAAAAACTATGTTAAAAAACTATGTTCTACAGACACTATACAGCTTGTGTTGCATATATTTCTCTTTGTTTCCCCAGCGTGTGTTTTTATGGGACTTGGATGAGACCATTATCATCTTTCACTCTCTGCTTACCGGTTTATATGCACAAAAGTATGGAAAGGTATAGCCGTCACTATTTGTTGTTAAAACACCTTTTTTTAAGCTTAAACTGACTCTCCACCTTTTATCGTGTAATTTTTAGGTCTTAACTTTGAAAATTGATTAATATATCTTTATAGCTTTGTTATTCTAATACAAAGTTCTAAGTCTCTGGCATACAGATGGATTTAAACCAATTCTATGTCACTAAAAAATGAATATGCTATCAATCTGTAGGCCCAACCTTTATGGCCCCTGCCAGTCAGCAGAATAAAAAGGCCCCTATACACATTAACGTCAATGGGATCGGCCAGCAGCATAATGTATATGGGAACCTTCTGATTACCTTCCCCGACAGACAGATAAGGATCCAGCATGTCAGATTTTTCAGTTTGTCAATCCTTTTTTCCCTTTACCAGAGTATTATTGCAGAGACTTGAATGGCGAATGCAGCTGTGCTTAGCAAAATGATCGTTCCAGTGAATGGGGGAGTCAGGGGAGAGAGCTGTTGGCTGAATGATCATTTAGCCATCAACTGTCTATTGTATATTGGGGCCTAAAGGGGTTGTCCAGTAGAAATCCTTCTTCAATACCCAAGTGTAAAATTGAGAAAACACGATATTACATTAATATCAGCCGAACCTACCGTTCATCTAATGTGTGTTGGGACCTTTCAACTGCAAGTGTCAAAAACAGACTGATCAGTCTGTTGGGAGTTCAACATGTTTCCTATTTTTTTCCTCAGGTAGGATAAGCCGCCTATTTAATCCTTTTATTCTTCTGTTGGCGGAACTAGAGCTCATCTGGTAGCTATTTAATGCATATGGTCAGCATAAACAAAATCTTGTAATACAATTGCATTTTTATATACTTATTCAGCTGCTACAAGTCGAACCTCTCCCCAGTTCCACTATGAGGTTCACATCTGTATTGAGTGCTCCATTCTGAGCCTGTCACAGAACCAACCAAAAATGCTGAACAAATTAGAACAGCACACTTTGCATGCAATGGAGCGTGGATTACCAAAAAGTTCTTATAAAAAGGGACAAATGTGAACAGTTAAGTAAAAGTGAACCTGTCATGATGATTTTACTAATGAAATTAGAGGCATAGCAGTGCCAGTCTTGGTGACCATTGCCCTGAATGTTCCTTTTAAGTAAAACTGCATGATTCTGGTGTGGTTGCTGTCAATATGTGGTAATGACACAAATATCCTGTATAGCTAGAGATGAGCAGGGGAAGCATATACCAGGATGGAGGACCAGAATCAAAAGTTTGGGGTCATTTAGAAATTTCATTATTTTTGAAAGAAAAGCACTTTTTTTTTTCAATGAAACTAACCTTAAATGAATCAGAAATACACCCTATATATTGTTAATGTGGTAAATGACTATTCTAGCTGCAAACGTTTTGTTTTTTTTTGCAATATCTACATAGGTGTATAGAGGCCCATTTCCAACAACCACCACTCCAGTGTTTTAATGGTACATTGTGTTTGCTAACTATGTAAGAAGGCTAATGGATGTTTAGAAAACCCTTGCACCAGTATGTTAGCCCAGCTGAAAACAGTTTGGCTGATTTCAGAAGCTATAAAATTGACCTTCCTTTGAGCTAGTTGATAATCTGGAGCATTACGTTTGTTTATTCTATGAAACTCTCAAAATGGCCAGAAAAAGAGAACTTTCATGTCAAATTCGACAGTCTATTCTTGTTCTTAGAAATGAAGGCTATTCCATGCGAGAGATTGCCAAGAAACTGAAGATTTCCTACAACGGTGTGTACTACCCCCTTCAGAGGAGAGCACAAACAGGCTCTAACCAGAGTAGAAAAATACGTGGGAGGCCCCGCTGCATAACTGAGCAACAAGACAAGTACATGAGTCTCTAGTTTGAGAAATCGACGCCTCACAGCTCCTCAACTGCCAGCTTCATTAAATAGTACACGCAAAATGCCAGTGTCAACGTCTACAGTGAAGAGGCGACTCCGGGATTCTGGCCTTCAGGGCAAAGTGGCAAAGAAAAGCCATATCTGAGACTGGCTAATAAAGGAAAAGATTAATATGGGCAAAAGAACACAGACATTGGACAGAGGAAGATTGGAAAAAAGTTTTATGGACAGACGAATCAAAGTTTGAGGTGTTTGGATCACACAGAAGAACATTTGTGAGACGCAGAACAACTGAAAAGATGCTGGAAGAGTGCCTGACTCCATCTGTCAAGCATGGTGGAGGTAATGTGATGGTCTGGGGTTGCTTTGGTGCTGATAAAGTGGGAGGTTTGTACAAGGTAAATGGGATTTTGAATAAGGAAGGCTATCACTCCATTTTGCAACGCCATGCCATAACCTGTGGACAGCGCTTGATTAGAGCCAATTTCATCCTACAACAGGACAATGACCCAAGCACACCTCCAAATTATGCATGGATTATTTAGGGAAGAAGCAGGCAGCTGGTATTCTATCTGTAATGGAGTGGCCAGCGCAGTCACCAGATCTCAACCCCATTGAGCTGTTGTGGGAGCAGCTTGACCGTATGGTACGCAAAAAGTGTCCATCAAGCCAATCCAACTTGTGGAGGGGCTTCAGGAAGCATGGGGTGAAATTTCTCAAGATTACCTCAGCAAATTAACAGCTAGAATGCCAAAGGTCTGCAATGCTGTAATTGCTGCAAAGGGAGCATTATTTGACAAAAGCAAAGTTTGAAGGAGAAATTTATTCTTTCAAATAAAAATCATTATTTCTAACCTTGTCAATGTCTGGACTATATTTTCTATTTATTTTGCAACTTATTTGATAAATAAAAGTATGAGTTTTCATGGAAAACACAAAATTTTGAACAGTAGTGTATATGTGTGTGTATGTATGTATGTATATATATGTATATATATATATATATATATATATATATATAATAGACTGTACAATATCTTCAGAAATAAATGGAAATGTACCAAAGTTATATCCTCTAGATTTTTTAATTAGTGGTCCAATGTTGCAATTTCATGTTGCAATTTCAAAGAATAAACAGCATGTGCAGCAATAAAGGTACCCCTAATTAATACTTGGTTCCACACCCTTTGGCATTGCTGACAGCCTCCAAATGTTCCTTGTAGCCATCTTTAAGCTTCTTGCACTTCTCAACTGGAATTTTCTCCCATTCTTCCTTTGCAGTTTGTTCAAGCTCTTGAATGTTTGCAGCATTCTTTTTCCCAATGGCAGATTTCAGCTCACCCCAAAGATTTTCAATGGGATTGAGATCAAGACTCATTGCTGACCATTTTAAAACAGTCCATTTTTTCTCTTTCAACCATTCCTGTGTACTTTTGGATGTGTGCTTTGGGTCATTGTCTCATGATCTTGACTCATGATCTTCAACCAAGTATTCTTACACTGGCTAGGACATTTCAATCTAAAATCTCTCTTGACAGTTCTCTGATTTCATGATTCCTGTGATTCAGTCAAGGCCTCTAGTACCAGATGCAGCAAAGCCACCCCACAGCATTATGGATCCTCCACCATGCTTAACTGTTGGTAAGGTGTTCTTTTCCTTATAAGCTTCAGTGCGTTGTCTGTAAACAAACTGTTGCTTTGCATTGCCAAAAAGCTCTATTTTTGTTTCATCTGTCCCCAGAACATTTTCCCAGAAGGATTGTGGTTTGTCAAGGTACTGTTTGGCAAAGATCAGTCATTCCTTTTTGTCTTTTATTCAGCAATGGTTTCTTCCTTGGCCTTTGCCTATAAAGCTCTCGTTGATTTAGTGTGAGGTGTATGGTACATGTTGAAACCATGACCACAGACTGTTTCACGTTGGCCTTCAGGTCTTTGAATGTTTGACGTGGTGTTTTTTCCACCATTCGCACCAACCTTCGAATACTTCTCTTGTCAATTTTCCTCTTTCCCCCACGTTAGGGGGGGTTCTTGATTATTCCATGCTCGGCGAACTTCTTAATAACATTGCCTACTGTTGAAAGTGGGATACCAAGGTCTGGAGATTGGCCTTATACTCTTTGAAAGTCTTGCGTTTGAGGACATCAGAACTGCTATTAGCAGACAGCTCCTTTGTCTTCACCATTGTGACAAAGGAACAGGGCCTACCATGTGGCTTTTTAAAACACTGAAATCATCATTCATTGGCTAATTCATGTCACATGGGCATCGACAATTAATCACAGGTGAATTTTTTTTGTGATTTACCACAGGCGAATCAAAATGTGTTTCCATACTAAATTAATGTAAAAGGTGCCAATACCAGTGACACAACAAACTTCAGGTTTTTCTAATTGTCCATCCAATGTTTTTTTTTTTTTTAATTATTTATCATTTGCTCTTTTGTATTTAACATGTGCTCTATACAAAAAATCTGTTTCACTTGATTGATTTTCTTCAGCAGATATTCCACATTATGTACTTAAACTTAATGGGGACCAATGACAATGAGTAGGACTGTATATATGTATGTATGTGCGTATGTATCTATAATATAACGCTACAAGCGTCCCTCTGTCTGAAGCCTCTATAGACTGCGCAAGCGTGACACGCCTGCGCAGTCTGGCTCCAGACAGAAGAACGCATGGAGCCGTTACAGGTAAGAGGAGTGTATGGCACCGGAGATCGCAGTATACGTAGACACTGAACGCATACCGCGATCTACGGCGCTATACTTACATACTTAGGTGACCGGGAGGAGAGTTGCTGCGGTGCCTTTCTTCTCGCCGTAGACCTGGGCAGGAGTGAAGGTGTCGGAATTGGCGCATGCGCATAGCGCTATCCGGCGCCATTTTACTGAAGACACATTTGCAGTGTGTCTTAAGCAAAATGGCGCCGGACAGCGCAGTATGGGCACGCTCGTACTCCGGCGCCACTCTCCTCCCCCGGCCTCTAGCAGAACAGGACACCGCAGCGCTGGAGCACCGGGAAGAAAGGTGAGTATAAGTGTTTTTATTTTTTGTGTGTGTGCAGCTTGAAAGGGATGAGGGGCCACACATGCCAGGATTGGGGGGGGGTGAGGGGGCCACGCGTACCAGGATTGGGGGGGGGGGGGCGTGAGGGGGCCACGCGTACCAGGATTGGGGGGGGGGGGGGTGAGGGGGCCACGCGTACCAGGATTGGGGGGGGGGGGTGAGGGGTGAGGGGGCCACGCGTACCAGGATTGGGGGGGGGGTGAGGGGGCCACGCATTAGTGATGAGGGGTGCCATGCATACCAGGAAAGGGATGAGGGCGGCACATAACAGGATGGAGGAACAGTATTGGGGAGCACAAATACCAGGATGGGGACATCACAAATACCAGGAGTACCATGCATACCAGGATAGGAATGCGGGGTACCATACATACCAGGATGAGGGGTGCCATACATACCAGAATAGGGATGAGGAGCCATGCATACCAGGATGAGGGGTTGGGTGCCATGCATATCAGGATTGGGGGATGAGGAGGCCATACATACCAGAATTTGGATGAGGGATGCCATGTAAACCAGGATAGGGATGAGTGGTACCATGTATATCAGGATGAGGGATGGGGTGCCATGCATACCAGGATAGGGATGAGGGGTACCATACCTACCAGAATAGGGATACGGGGTACCATGCATACCAGGATGAGGGGTGCCATACATACCAGAATAGGGATGAGGAGTACCATGCATACCAGGATAGGAATGCAGGATACCATGCATACTAGCATGAGGGGTGCCATACATACAAGTATAGGGATGTGGGGTACCAGGATGAGGGATGGGGTGCCATGCATACCAGGATTGGGATGAGGGGTGCCATGCATACCAGGATTGGAGATGAAGAGTGCCATGCAAACCAGGATTGGGGGTGAGGGGTGCCATGCACACTAGGATTAGTGGTGAGGGGTGCCATGCATACCAAGATGAGGGGTGCCATGCATACCAAGATGAGGGATTGGGTGCCATACATACCAGGATTGGGATGAGGGGTGCCATGTATGTCAAATTTGGGATGAGAGGGCCATGCATACCAGGATGAGAGATGGGGTGCCATGCAAACCAGGATTGGGGATGAGGGGTGCCATGCAAACCAGGATTGGGGATGAGGGGTGCCATGCAAACCAGGATTGGGGATGAGGGGTGCCATGCATACCAGGATTGGGGATGAGGGGTGCCATGCATACCAGGATTGGGATGAGGGGTGCCATGCATACCAGGATTGAAGGTGAAGGGTGCCATGCAATCCAGGATTGGGGGTGAGGGGTGCCATGCATTCCAGGATTAGTGGTGAGGGGTGCCATGCATACCAGGATAGGGATGAGGCGTGCCATGCATACCAGGATAGGGATGAGGGCAGCACATAACAGGATGGAGGAACAGGATTGGGGAGCACAAATACCAGGATGGGGGCAGCACAAATACCAGGAGTACCATGCATACCAGGATAGGAATGCGGGGTACCATGCATACCAGGATGATGGATGGGGTGCCATGCATACCAGGATGAGGGGGTAACATAGATACGAGGATAGGGATGAGGAGTGCCATGCATACCAGGATTGGGGATGAGGAAGCCATGCATACCAGGATGAGAGGAGGGGTGCCATGCATACCAGGATGAGAGGAGGGGTGCCATGCATACCAAGATTGGGGATGAGGGGTGCCATGCATACCAGGATTGGGGATGAGGGGTGCCACGCATACCAGGATTGGGCATGAGGGGTGCCACGCATACCAGGATTGGGGATGAAGGGTGCCATGCATACCAGGATTGGGGATGAAGGGTGCCATGCATACCAGGATTGGGGATGAGGGGTGCCACGCATACCAGGATTGGGCATGAGGGGTGCCACGCATATATCAGGATTGGGCATGAGGGGTGCCACGCATATATCAGGATTGGGCATGAGGGGTGCCACGCATATATCAGGATTGGGCATGAGGGGTGCCACGCATATATCAGGATTGGGCATGAGGGGTGCCACGCATATATCAGGATTGGGCATGAGGGGTGCCACGCATATATCAGGATTGGGCATGAGGGGTGCCACGCATATATCAGGATTGGGCATGAGGGGTGCCACGCATATATCAGGATAGGGATGAGGGGTACCATACATACCAGGATGAGGGGTTCCATGCATACCAGTATTGGGGGTCGGGGGATACCATGCATACTAGGATAGGGATGAGGCGTGCCATGCATACCAGGATAGGGATGAAGGCAGCACATAACAGGATGGAGGAACAGAATGGGGGCAGCACATACCAGCATCGGAGACTATATACCAATAAATATGCTCGCCACCCGGGCGTAGACTGGGCTCAATAGCTAATGTATATATAATGTGTGTGTGAAAATATATATATATAATATAAGATAAGCTATTGAACCCGTTCTATGCCCTGGTGGCGAGCATTTTTATTGGTATATGGTCCCCAATCCTGGTCAGTGCTGCCCCCCATTCTGTTATGTGCTCCCAAATCCTGGTCCCTTATCCTGGTATATGCTCCCCCAGCCTGGTCCCCATCCTGTTATACGCTTTTCCATTAGGGGCTCTGCTACTGACACTTATAGGGGTAATGTCCCCTGATTTTGTACTAATACCCCCCATCCTGGTATATATGGCCCCTCCTTCCTGTTATACGTGGTTCCCCATCCTGATATGCATGTCACCCCCATCCCTATCCTGGTATGCATGGCACCCCTCATCCCTATCCTGTATGCATGGCACCCCTCATCCCTATCCTGGTATGCATGGCACCCCTCATCCCCATCCTGGTATGGATGGCACCACTCATCCCCATCAGGCTGCACACAACAAATGTTAAAGATTCTACTCGCCTTCCTTCCCTCTGCTCCAGGGCTGCATCCTATTCTGCTGCCATTAACTGATCTCACCATGTGAGCAGCGCATGATGTCACTGCCATGTGCCCTCACGCGCTGAGGTGAGGTGCCGGATTAGTCACTGCTCTCCACACCGGGACTATTGTCGTGATGAGCTGTGAATGTTCAGTCTCCTTAATAGCATCACGCACAGTATCAGCAGCAGGCAGCTCCTGCAGCAGCTCTGCAATTAGCATGTGCCCGATATTAAAGAACATGACTATAAACTACTCCCCACTCCCATGAGAGTGGGGAGCAGTGAATATTCATGCTCTTTAATAGCGGGCGCACATGATAGTCGAGCTGCTGACACTGTGCGCGCTATTAAGGAGAACAAATAGTCTGTGCTCCACATGCCCAAGGGCACTGAATATTCATTTTCTTTAGCAGCGGGCACAGTGTTGGCAGTCCGGCCACCAATTCCTAGGAGTAAGCAGCACTGATCGTGAGCTCCTGAGTTTTCAGAACGTTATACCTTGTAATGAGCAAACTTTAAGAGACAACCTGGAAAAGTTCGACTCCGCTTAAGAGAAAAGCGAGCTGGACTGAACCAGACTAAAAAAAATTATGAAAAAGGAGGAAATAGAAGATTTAAAAAACAAAACAAGAAACATTTGGAGGACAGATAGCAAACAGGCAGAACCATGTCTGACATCCAGAGGACTGAGCATCCACAGGTAGGACCATCCTGCAGGCCTACCACAACCCATAGTCTTTCTAGAACTTACACCTTTCAGAAATAAGAATTAGAATTATTACAAATTTGGAAAATCTAAATTTAGTACTAGTAAATTATAACAGAGCTGGAGACACAAGCCAGCAGGGGGGCAGAGATCCTGGAGACCACATTCTCTGAATAGCATTCATGCAACAAGTGACTTAAAACATGCCACAATTAAAGAAAACCTAGAGACCCTCTATGTCTATTTTACTTCTAAAGAGGAAGTTAAGAGAAAAACTGATGCGGTGTTCTTCACACACCAACCCCTGGCCTAGAACACCGCCCTGTGCAAGCAATATAATATATAACGCAGTCTAATAATAATAAGGGTCGGCAGATCAGAATTAGAAATCATGAAAATGAGGAGTGCAACTCACTTAGTCAGCCTGTACAACAAAGGCACCATCCTGGTACAAGGGACTGAGGACAATCTTCAGCAATTTCAAGACAGTTTTCCTCTTATTAGAGACCAGGCCCAAACTCACAAAGAATAACAAACCCCAGCCACCTCTCATGTCCACACAGAGACATCCAGAAACAACACTGCTGCCCCCAATTCTTCACACCCCTTCAGACCCTCAGATACTATCTATCTCAACTAGGAAGAGACTTTGTTTAATTTAAGTTAGACCTTCAAAGAAACACTGCTGACAGAAATGGAAATGACCAAGTAATTAATGAGATAAACTAAAATGTGACTACAGGTCTGCACTGCAGGGAATACGAGAAGCATTGAGTGAACAGCAAGAAAATGCCAGGCTGAGGCCAGAGACAAAAGCTAAAACCACAGCCACCTGAACATCTGGGCGAGGAGGGGGAGCCATGGAAACGAGGAGGAGTGCAGACATGACCCCCACTGGCCATGAGGCTGAGATGCCAAATAACCCCAATGATATGAAGGAACCTGAAACCAGATGTCACGCGCTGTCTAGTTCTGTCTATCTGCGGTCTATTTGCCCCCATGTGGCAAAATCTTGGGAGTACGGGGTTGATCCGTCACAGGGGGTACTGTCAAGCGCTGTGTATCTGCTGTCTATTCTAGATGCCGCTGTAACTAAAACTGTGAAATTCCCTCTTGTACTGCATGGGTTAATGCCAGTTGTATTGCAGTGTCCTGGTGGATGTGAGTTTCTGTGTGTCTCCTCCCCCTAGCCTTTAAGTAGCCTCTCCTTCCACCAGGTGGTGCTGCTGATAGTTTCACTCTATACCTGGAAGCTGTGCTATGCAGTCCTGTTCGTTTGTGCCCCTGAAGTCCTTTCCTTTGAGATTGCTGTACCTTTGTTCTGTGGAGGGAGGTGAGGGGGATTAACGTAGGGCTTGTGGAGGAGTTAGGGCTTAGGGTGGAGACCCGAACCTTCTCACCATCAGAGATACCTTCGGGGTCAGGGCTATTCAGGGTTCCCAGTCTAGGGACAGACTAGTTTTCCCTGCTCACCCTGCCTGTATCTGCCATTTCCTCACCAGCATTCCCACTACACCGTTACATTATCAGCAGCCGTACCATTTTTCTTGAGTCACTATGTCTCGGACTGCCTCAGTTGATGCATTTTCTCGCCTGATGCAGACTATCTCTGAAGAGGTAGCTGGTCTGCGAATTCAGGTAGTGCAACAGCTGCAGCAAGTTGTGGGTTACCTGGCCTCGGCTCATATTCAGGCCTTAGCAGAACCCAAGGTCTCTCTTCCAGATAGGTTTTCTGGGTGTTGAGACAAATTTTTTGTTTTCCGTGAAGCCTGTATGCTTTATTTCAGGCTCCGGCCCCATTCATATGGAAGTGAGGAACAGTGGGTGGGGATTATTGTCTCTCTTCTTAAGGGGGACCCCCAGACCTGGGCCTTCTCCCTCCCGGGCAACTCACCATCGTTGCGGTCGGTGGACGGGTTTTTTGCTGCTCTGGCTCAGGTGTATGGTGAAACTGATATGGTGACCTTTGGCAAGTCTAAACTTCGTAAACTCAAGCAGGGAACACGGAGTACTGCTTGGAGTTTCAGAGATGGGCGACTGATACCCATTGGAGCGACCCAGCCCTAAGGAGTCAGTTCAGCTTGGGTTTGTCAGCTAGACTGCAAGACACCCTGGTTCAGTACACTGCACCTGAGTCATTGGAGGCTGCGATGTCTAGCCATACGTGTTGCAGATGCCTGAGGGAGAGACTGAGACCTACTTTGTCTCCTGTTCCTATCCCTGCTGTGGAGACTATACCTGATGAACCCATGCAGTTGGGGGTAGTAGGTTCTTGTGTTTAAACCTCCTGTGGCTACTGTTCCTCAAGTGGGTGGAGCTTGTTTTTTCCTGTGGAAAATCTGACCATTTTATTACGGTTTGTCCACTTTGCTCCAAGACAACCACACAGACTCAGAAGCAGCCTACCTCTGTTTGTTCGAAAGGAGACGACCGGAAGGTTTATATTTCCTTCCTCGCTAGGTCTCCGTTCACACTGTCTGCCAAGGTTGTGGTAGATGGTAAAACCGAGACTATACCTGTACTGGTCGATAGCGGAGCGGGTGTCAATTTGATGGATTCTCGCTTTGCTCGGGCTCATGGTCTCGCCAGCAGTGCTTTAGTGAGACCCATTCCCATCGCCTCGATCGACTCAGTTCCGCTCAGCCAGAAGGTGCTCTCCCAAGTAGTGCATTATGTTAACTTGAGCGTAGGAACTCTCCACCAGGAGGTCCTGTACTGTCACCTCTTGGAGAACCTGCCCACACCCATTGTATTGGGCCTTCCCTGGCTGGAGAAACAAAGCGGTGGTTGACTGGCGGGCCAGAAAATTTGTAAGTTGGGGGGTTTTCTGTGTGAGTAATTGCCAAGCTACAACTATTTCTACCGTACTAGTTGCACCAACTCCTACCCCACTACCAGAAGTGATTGGCAGTGAGCCTGGAAAAGGGGGTGGAGTCCGTACTGCACCTCAGATTAATGGTGGGTCTAGGCGTCATTCCAGGAGGAGGGGCCGGGGAAGGATGGAGCTTTTTACTGTGCTCTCCAGGGTAGGTAGCACTGGATCCCGGGAGGACACTGCTGCCGTATGCCTTTCTGAGTGTGTCCTCTGACTGTGACCGCAGATGTGGAAATAAACGTTCAGGTCCAGAGTGAACGAGTATGTGTGGGTGTTGTCCAAGCTCGTCAGGTGGAGGCGTGCTGCTGGGGGTCCTAGTTCCAGGATTATTGGTCCATTTAGGATATCAGCCATTTACAACCCTGTGTTATACCAACTCGAACTACCCCCAGTGTTGGAAACCCGTAACGTTTTTCATATCTCGTCACTCAAGAAATGTGGACTTTTTCCGGACTTGTCCGGGTTAGAGTCCGGAGGCCTCTCTTTAAAGAGGGGGTGTGACGGGAGCTAGTTACCCCATCCGCAGATGTCCAATCTTCTTCTGCAGGCCCCTGACATGGAAAGGCTTTTCTTACACTGGGATATATAAAATATGACTATCGCACAGTGTCACCAAGATGAACTAAACTTTTATTCTCACAAGCAGGTTTTATAGAGAATCACACAGGCTATTTTTAGCACCCATTGTTCTCACCAGATAATACTCACAGTAGGCTCCCAGACAGCAGTTATGCAACAACCCATTAATCAGCACATTGTCTGTTTGCCCCTGCTAAGTGAGCACAGGAAGGTGGGGGCCAGGAGTGCTTCGGTCACATCACAGAATGTCCAACAATATGCAATCCACAATATTCACCCCACTTTATAACATTATGTCCCATTAGCTGCATAGGCGCTATGACAACCCCCATGTGGCAAAATCTTGGGAGTACGGGGTTGATCCGTCACAATGCTCCCCCTTCCGGGACAGGATCGGCCTACCCAGTCTGCTCCCCGACGGATCAGCTGGAGGAGGTCCACGATTTATGAGGTTGGTAGCAGGTCAGTTTGTCGGCTTAGTCCATCGGCGTTACCATTTTGCTTGCCGGGTCTATAGTGGATGGTGAAGTCTAACGGTTGTAGCGCCAAACTCCACCGTAGTAGTCTGGCATTGTCCCCGGAGACCCGATTAAGCCATACCAGGGGGTTATGGTCTGTTATGAGGGAAAACGGTCTTCCATATAAATATGGTTGGAGCTTCTTGGCAGCCCATACTACTGCCAGGCATTCCTTTTCGACGGCCGCATAGCTGACTTCTCGAGGCAGTAATTTCGGACTCAGATAAACTATTGGGTGTTCTTGGCCGTCCGGCCCGACTTGGCTCAGTACTGCCCCCAACCCAAACATAGATGAGTCTGTGTGAACAAGGAAACGTTTAGTTGGATCGGGGGCGGCCAATATCGGGGTATTTGTGAGAGTGTCCTTTAGCTGGCGGAAGGCTTCCTCACACTCGGGGGTCCAGGTTACCTGGCGGGGGAGGTTTTTACGTGTCAGATCAGTGAGGGGCTTGGCAATGCTGCTGTAATTAGGGACAAATTTCCTATAATACCCCGCTGTCCCTAGAAAGGCCATGACTTGGGTTTTAGTACGTGGGGTGGGCCACTTGGCTATGGCCTCAATCTTGGCGGGTTCCGGTCGTTGTTTTCCACCCCCCACCCAATGTCCTAAATACTGCACCTCTGCTTTGCCTACGTGACACTTGTTGGGGTTCAGGGTGATTCCGGCTTTGTGGATCCTATCCAATACTGTCTCTAGATGATTTAGATGCTCATCCCATGTAGCGCTGTAGACGGTGATGTCATCCAGGTAGGCACAAGCATAGTCCTGGATACCATCCAGAAGCCGGTCAGCCAGCCTCTGGAAGGTCGCGGGGGCATTCTTCATCCTAAATGGCATAACCCCAAACTGGAATAAGCCAAACGGGGTGACAAATGCAGACTTGGGAATAGCATCAGGACTTAGGGGGATCTGCCAATAGCCTTTGCATAGATCGATGGTGGTCAAATACTTTACCCCAGCCAGCCGGTCTAACAACTCATCCACACGCGGAATGGGATACGCATCCGTCACAGTTTTCTCATTTAGCTTGCGATAGTCTACACAAAACTGGGTAGTCCCATCTTTCTTAGTCCCTGGGCATCCCCTGTAGTGTTAGTGCCTATCTGACTCCTCAATGACCCCTAAACGCAACATCTCCTGTATCTCTTGTCGCATCCCTTCTCGTACAGACTCTGGGACGCGGAAGGGAGGTTGTCTCAGGGGGGTCTGATCTTGTGTCTCAACCTTGTGTTGTGCAAGTCAGGTGAACCCCAGTCTCTCTGAGAACATCCTCTGCCGCTGCCTCAGCAATGTCTCAGCCTGATCTCTCTCCCGGGCCCCTAGGTTTTCTCTTAAGTGTACCTGGTCCCAGGTTTTCGACTGAGTCCTCTCACCTAAGACATCAGGCAAGGGGAGTTTGGCTAAATCCTCTGCTTCGGGTGCGCAGATGGCAGCGACCTCTTCAGGGCGCTCCCGGTAGGGCTTCAGCATATTCACGTGGAACATGCGGATAACCCTGGGGTCGTCACAATCGGCGACATTGTAGGTGGTGTTGGCTATTTTCCCCACTACCCGGTAAGGCCCCTGTCATGCGGCCTGGAATTTGTTCTGCCTTACCGGTTCTAGTACCAGGATCTTCTGTCCTATCTCGAAGGTGCGTTCTCTAGCCCTCTGATCGTACCATACACGCTGGCGCCGTTGGGCCGCCTGCATGTTCACACACACAGCCTGAGTCAACTCCTGCAGGCGGTCCCGGAGTTCCAGCACGAAGGGCACGATAGGGGTTTCTGCTATGTTTTCCTCCCCTTGCCAGAGTTCTCGCACTAAGTCTAGGGGCCCCCTCACCCGCCTCCTATAAGTTCAAATGGGGAGAACCCCGTAGATTCTTGGGGCACCTCCTGATAGGCAAACAGGAGGTGCGGCAAGAATTTCTCCCAGTCCCTGTAGGTCCGGGTGAACGCCCCAATGAGTTGTTTTAACGTTCCGTTAAAGCGCTCACACAACCCATTGGTTTGCGGGTGGTATGGGGCGCTTCTAATGGACTTTACACCGCACAGTCTCCACAGTTGGCTGGTCACCTCTGCCGTAAATTGGGTGCCCTGATACGAGATAATCTCCTGGGGAAATCCAACCCGTGAGCAAACCTGGAGCAGGGCAGCCACCACCGTCTGTCAGTATGTTAGGTAAGGCAACCGCCTCTGGATACCGTGTGGAGTAATCTATCACTGTCAATATATACCTTTTCCCTGACGGACTGTGTTTGGCTAACGGCCCTATCAGATCGACCGCTACTCGGCTAAATGGCTCCTCCACAATGGGAAGGGGGTGTAATTTGGCCTTGCAGCGATCTCCCCTCTTGCCAATGCGCTGGCAACTGTCACAGGTCTGGCAGTACTGACAAACATCATGGGATAACCCTGGCCAAAAGAAGTTTTGTGTCAGACTATGCCTGGTGCGGCTGACTCCGAGGTGCCCCGCCAAGGGTATGTCATGACAGATTCGCAGCAACTCCTGCCTATACTTTTTGGGAACTACCAGCTGTCGTTTTACAATGGGGCTCGTCCCTGAGTGAGTTAGCTCTGTAACCCTGTAGAGGAGTCCCTGATGCCATATAAACTGCTCACCTTCCAGTACCCCTCTCCCCTCCTGTGCCTTCCCGCGATACCCCTGCAATGAGGGATCCTCTAGTACCTCCCTCCTAAATTCTGCTGGGGTGTCCTATGAAATGTGTCTGGCTATGGGAATACGAGAAGGGCTGTAGTGTCTTATTTGGGCCTTCTCCGAGTGTGATTCCGCCTCCGCAGCTCGAGCTTGTCTCCGGATAGTCACAGGATATGTTTCAGCCATAGCCACCGATGCTGGGTCGGCTTCGCTTTGGTAGCAGTGTACAGTGGCTCGGTTGAAGGTAGCAGTTTCCGGTTTTGGCCACTGGGTGCGCTGGGTCCGGTTGGGACAGTGTCTCTGCCGGTGACCCAGCTGATGGCAGGTGTGGCATCGCTCCCCAGGAGGACTCTGGTAGGCCGGGGGTATTGGTGGGTCCCCCGCCAAGCTTCTGTGGTTTAGGGGCCTCCAAACCCATGGGAGGGCCCCTTGAGACAGTTTTGGACCCTGACAATTGGGCCCTCCTGGCATCATAATGTTCATCGGTCAGCCGTGCGGCCTCCTCAAGAGTTGTCTGTCGTCGGTCCCGAAGCCATTCTTGCGTCTTGTGAGTTAACCCAGTAAAGAATCGTTCTAGCGCGATGAGCTGTAGGACGTCCTCCTTCGTGTCTGCTTTGCTACCTTGTACCCACTGTAGCAGTGACCGCCATACTTTACAGGCCCATTCAGCGTGGGTATCCGGTTCCCGTTTTGTGGTTTTGTGGAACTTTTGACAGTATGCCTCTGGTGTTAGTGCATACCGGGCCAAGATCACTTCTTTGACTCGCTTATAGTCCATACAGTCCTTATCCGATACAGTGCGATAGGCATCCGCTGCCCGGCCTGTCAGCTTGCTGGTCAGAATCTGGACCCAATCCTCCGGCTCCACTTTATGAAGGGTACACTGCCGCTTAAAGTCCTGCAGAAAGCCATCAATGTCTTCCCCTGCCTCCCCCAACTGTCGGAAGGCATTGTATTGGATCTTTTTGTGGCTTACTCCTGCTGGTACTGGGGAGGAAGCCAGGGCTCCCCCTGCTCGCTGTATCTCCTCTCTCCGCTCCGCCATCTCCATCTTGGCTAGCTCTATCTTGGTCCGCTCTGCCATCTCCATCCTGGCTAGCTCCATCCGCTCTGCCCTCTCCATCTTTTTATCCAGATCGGTACGCACATCAGCCATCACCTTATCTATGATCTGTACTGCCGGGTTGGGAGCATAAAGTGCCAGTCTGCTCTTTACTTCCCTCTGGAATTCAGTCTCTTCCACGTTCCCGTTGGAGGTTGTTGCGTTGTCGAGCTCCATAATGGCTGCTATCAAATTCGCTTTTGTTTTTGTTGCTGGCGGTTAACCCTCGAGATTCCACAAGGTCCTTCAACGTATTCCTATTTAGCTTCAGGTAGATGTCTTCCATTCAGTTCTTGGTTCCTGAAGGAAAAAGGGTCAATAAAATCCGCTGTGCAACCATTGAACAGGTGACAGCGGTGATCAATAATCCACGATTTACCAACCCAAACCATAATATTGTACCCACAGGTACAAACAATCTGCCAGACCAGCACCAGCAGATCGCAGGAAGACGCAACTAAAATTCCAGGACAGCAAAATCATTTTGTCATCATTGCTCCCAAGAAAGGGATGGTTTGGCTGGGTACATCCTAACATCAACATGGACCTAACCACAAGAATGAAATCTGTGCCAAGAGTGACTCTGGCACAACACATGTCACGCAGGGTGTGGGAAAGACTTAGTGCAACACAGAGGGAAAGGGAAGCCAAGACACTAGGGAAAGGGGGGGGTGGAAAACTCCTAGTGTCACTTTGTCTCAACTACTGTCCCTATATTGGCTCTTCACCAATCGACGCACACGTGCCTCTCCCTGACTTTCCCTGGCGTATGGCTAAGGCTAGGGAAGGGAGGAAATGAGCACTAGTCGATCTCCACTAAACTTTGTAGGCAACAAGGGTAGATAAACAGGGTAGGATTGCTTAGCTTTAGACTACTCCAGCCAAATACGCACACGACCTCAAGCTCCAGAGAGGACCAAGTACTGCTCTTACTAAAGCCTCACAAGTAGTAATGAATATCGCCGGCACCTCCCTCTGACACACCAGGTATTTATACACTCAGGCCAGGGATAAAATTAGCCAGAGGGAGGTAGCCGCTGGGTCCTAGAGACAGCCAGCCTCTAAGAAAGTGTCTGTAATGCCTAATGTAGAGATCTCCTGCAACCAACTGCAGGGCGACTGTCTGTCACCCCTGACACACCCGTGACAACACCCCTCCATAAATCACCATCACCTGTATGACTGCAAGCAACTTCACAAACAAGGGGTCAGCCTCTTGGCCAAAGAGCTGAACAACATCATACTAAACAGAGATCCCTGGCCTTGATGCAACATCAGCCAAAATTTTGCAGAAAGACCCCCAGCAATGAGAAAACAGGAAGCCATAATCACAGGAAGCTGTAAACAAAGACCCTCACCCAAAATTGATTGGACCATTAGAGAATATCACCACGGAGAAGACCACTAGCCTCACACTGAGACATGCAAAACAGAGGCATCCAGAGAAGAGATATGCGAAGCCGAGACTTGGAGGAGATGAAGACCCTGCTCAACACACTGTGCAGGAAACTAATATGAATGGATGGAACCAACATCATTAATAAACCAGTAATAAATCCGTTGTGTCCTACACAGCCACACTCATTACAAGG